>NC_132908.1:30221393-30314095 GCF_047675955.1 Chlorocebus sabaeus
AAAACTGAAAAGAAGCTTTCTGAGAAACTGCTTTGTGTTCTCTTAATTCATTACACAGAGTTACAGCTTTCCCCCAAAGAAGCCGTTCACTAAGACTGTTCTTGTTTAATTCGCAAAGTGATACTTGGAAGCCCATAGAGGGCTATGGTGAAAAAGGAAATATTCTCAGATAAAAACTGGAGAGAAGCTTTCTGAGAAACTTCTTTGTGTTCTGTTAATTCGTCTCACCGAGTTACAGCTTTCCCATCAAAAGCCTTTCGCTAAGACTGTTCTTGTGGAATTTGCAAAGTGATATATGCAAGTCCATAGAGCGCTATGGTGAAAAAGGAAATATCCTAAGATAAAAACTGAAAAGAAGCTTTCTGAGAAACTCCTTTGTGTTCTGCTAATTCACCTCACAGAGTTACAGCTTTCCTCTCAAGAAATCATTCCCTAAGACTGTTCTTGTGGAATTTGCAAAGTGATACTTGGAATCCCATAGAGGACTATTGTGAAAAAGGAAATATCTTCAGATAGAAACTGGAAAGAAGCTTTCTGAGAAACTGCTTTGTGTTCTCTTAATTCATTTCACAGAGTTACAGTGTTCTCCTCAAGAAGCCTTTCGCTATGACTGTCCTTGTTGAATTTGCAAAGTGATATTTGGAAGCCCATAGAGGTCTATGGTGAAAAAGGAAATATATTAAGATAAAAACTGAAAAGAGCCTTTCTGAGAAACTTCTTTGTGTTATGTTAATTCATCTCCCTGAGTTAGAGATTTTGCCTCAAGGAGCCGATCACTAAGGCTGTTCTTGTGGAATTTGCAAAGTGATATGTGGAAGCCCATAAAAGCCTATGGTGAAACAGAAAATATCCTCAGATGAAAACTGGAAAGAAGCTTTCTGAGAAACTGCTTTTTGATGGGTCACTACACTCACTGAGTTACAGCTTTATTTCCTAGAGCTTTTTGCTAGCCTTATTTCTGTGGAATCTGAGAACTGTTATTTCGGATCCCTTTGAAGTCTATAGTGTCAAAGGAAATATCTTCCGATAAAAGTGAGAAAGAAACTTTCTGAGAAACTTCTTTGTGATCTGTGAATTCATCTCACAGAGTTTCAGCTTTTTCCTCAAGAAGCCTTTCGCTAAGACTGTTCTTGTGGAATTTTCAAAGTGATGTTTGGAAGCCCATGGACGGCTATGGTGAAAAAAATAATATGCTCTGATGAAAACTGGAAAGAAGCTTTCTGAGAAACAGTTTTGTGTTCTGTTAATTTATCTCATGGAGACACAACTTGCCTCTCAAAAAGCCTTCCGCTGAGACTTTTCTTGTGGATTTTGCAAAGTGTTATTTGGAAGCCCATGGAGGGCTATGGTGAAACGGGAAATATCCTCAGATAACAACTGGAAAGAAGCTTTCTGAGAGACTGCTTTGTGCTCTCTGAATTCATCTCACAGAGTTACAGCTTTGGCCTCCAGAAGCCATTCGATAAGACTGTTCTTGTGGAATTTGCAAAGGGATATTTGGAAGCCCAAAGATGCGTATGGTGAAAAAGAAAATATCCTCAGATGAAAACTCGAAAGAAGATTTCTGAGAAACTGTTTTGTGATGTGTGACTTCCACTCACTGAGTTACAGGTGTATTTCTTGGGGCTGTTTGCTAGCCTTATTTCTGAGGAATCTCAGAACTGATATTTCGGATCCCTTGGACGACTATAGGGCCAAAGGAAATATCCTCCAATGAAAATGAGAAAGAAGATTTCTGAGAAACTTCTTTGTGATCTGTGAATTCCTCTCACAGAGTTACACCTTTCCCCTCAAGAATCCTTTCACTAAGACTGTTCTTGTGGAATTTGCAAAGGGATATTTGGAAGCCCCTGGAGGGCTATGGTGAAAAGGGAAATATCCTCAGATAAAAACTGGAAAGAAGCTTTTTGAGAGACTGCTTTGTGTTCTTTGAATTCATCTCACAGAGTTACAGCTTTCCCCTCCCAAAGCTGTTCGCTAAAACTTTTCTTGTAGAATTGGCAAAGGGATATTTGGAAGATCTTAGAGACCTAGTTTGAAAAAGAAAATATCCTCAGATGAAAACTGGAAAGAAGCTTTCTGAGTAACTGCTTTGTGATGTGTGACTTCCACTCACTGAGTTACAGCTCTATTTCATGGAGCTGTTTGCTAGCCTTATTTCTGTGGAATCTGAGAACTGATATTTCGGATCCCTTGGAAGTCTATAGGGCCAAAGGAAATATCCTCCAATCAAAATGAGAAAGAAGCTTTCTGATAAACTTCTTTTTGATCTCTGAATTCATGTCACAGAGTTACAGCCTTCCCCTCAAGACGCCTTTCGCTAAGACTGTTCTTGTGGAGTTTGCAAAGGGATATTTGGAAGTCCATGTAGGGCTATGGTGAAAAGGGAAATATCCTCAGATAAAAACTGGAAAAAAGCTTTCTGAGAAACTGCTTTGTGTTCTGTGAATTCATCTCAGAGAGTGATAGCTTTCCCCTCCAGAAGCCGATCGCTAAGACGGTTCTTGTGGAATTTTCAAAGGGATATTTGTAAGCCCATAGGGGCGTATGGTGAAAAAGAAAATATCCTCAAATGAAAACTGGAAAGAAACTTTGTGAGAAACTGTTTTGTGACGTGCGACTTCCACTCACTGAGTTACAGCAGTATTTGGTGGAGTTGTTTTCTAGCCTTATTTCTGTGGAATCTGAGAACTAATATTTCGGATCCCTTTAAAGACTATAGGGCCAAAGGAAATATCCTCTGAGCAAAATGAGAAAGAAGCTTTCTGAGAAACTGCTTTGTGACCTGTGAATTAATCTCAGAGTTACAGCTTTCCCCTCAAGAAGCCTTTGGCTAAGACTTTTCTTGTGGAATTTGCAAAGTGATATTTGGAAGCCCTTACAGTGAAATGGTAAAAAAGGAAATACCTTCAGTTAAACACTGTAAAGAAGCTTTCTGAGAAACTACTTTGTGTTCTGTTAATTCTTCTCACAGAGTTACAGCTTTCCCCTCAAGAAACCTTTTGCTAAGACTGTTCATGTGGAATTTGCAAAGTGATATATGGAAGCCCATGGAGGGCTATGATGAAAAAGGAAATATCCAAGACAAAAACTGAAAAGAAGTTTTCCGAGAAACTTCGTTCTTTTCTGTTAATTCATCTCACAGAGTTCCAGCTTTCCCCTCAAGAAACCGTTCCCTAAGACTGTTCTTTTGGAATTTGCAAAGTGATCCTTGCAAGCCCTTAGAGGTCTATTTTGAAAAAGGAAATATCTTCAGATAAAAACTGGAAAGAAGCTTTCTGAGAAACTGCTTTCTGTTCTGTTAATTCCACTCATGGAGATACAGGTTTTCCCTCAAGAAGCCTTTCGCTAACACTGTTCTGGTGGAATTTGGAAAGTTATATTTGGAAGCCCACAGAGGACTATGGTGAAAAAGGAAATATCCTAAGATAAAAACTGAAAAGAAGCATTCTGAGAAACTACTTGCTGTTCTCTTAATTAATCTCAAAGAGGTACAGCTTTCCCCTCAAGAAGCCGTTCACTAAGACTGTTCTTGTGGAATTTGCAAAGTGATATTTGGAATCCCATACAGTGAAATGGTAAAAAAGGTAATATCATCAGTTAAAAACTGGAAAGAAGCTTTCTGAGAAACTGCTTTGTGTTCTGTTAATTCATCGCACAGAGTTACAGCGTGCCCCTCAAGAAGCCTTTCGCTAAGCCTGTTGTTGTGGAATTTTCAAAGTGATATTTGGTGGCACCTAGAAGGCTATGGTGAAAAACAAAATATCCTCACATGAAAAGTGGAAAGAAGCTTTCTGAGAGACCACTTTGTGATTTGTGACTTCCACTCACTGAGTTACAGCTGTATTTCATGGAGCTGCTTGCTAGCCTAATTTCTGTGGAATCTGAGAACTGATATTTCGGATCCCTTGGAAGACTGTAAGGCCAAAGGAAATATCCTCCGATCAAATTGAGATAGAAGCTTTCTGAGAAACTTCTTTGTTATCAGTGAGTTCATCTCACAGAGTTACTGCTTTCCCTCAAGAAGCCTTTCACTAAGACTGTTCTTGTGGAATTTTCAAAGTGATATTTGAACCCCATTTGGGGCTATGGTGAAAAGGGAAATATCCTCAGATGAAAACTGGAAAGAATCTTTCTGAGAAACTGCTTTGTGTTCTGTGAATTGTTCTCACAGAGCTACAGGCTTCCCCTATAGAAGCCGTTCACTAAGACTGTTCTTGTGCAATTTGCAAAGGGATATTTGGAAGTCCATATAGGCCTATGGTGAAAGAGAAAATATCCTCAGATAAAAACGAAAGAAGCTTTCTGAGAAACTGCTTTGGGAGGTGTGACTTCCACTCACTGAGTTACAGCTGTATTTCCTGGAGCTGTTTGCTAGCCGTATGTCTCTGGAATATGAGACTGATACTTTGGATCCCTTGGAAGACTATAGGGCCAAAGGAAATATCCTCCAATCAAAATGAGAAAGAAGCTTTCTGTGAAACTTCTTTGTGATCTGTGAATTCATCTCACAGAGTTACAGCTTTCCCCTCAAGAAGCCTTTTGCTAAGATTGTTCTTGTGGTATTTGCAAAGGGATATTTGGAATCCCATGCAGGGCTATGGTGAAAAGTGAAATATCCTCTGCTAAAAACTGGAGAGAAGCTGTCTGAGACACTGTTTTGGGTTCTGTGAATTCATCTCACAGAGTTACAGCATTCCCCTCCATAAACTGTTCGCTAAGACTGTTCTTGTGGAATTTCCAAAAGGATATTTGGAAGCCCATAGAGGCCTTTAGTGAAAAAGAAAATATCAGCAGATGAAAACGAAAGAAGATTTCATAGAAACTGCTTTGTGATGTGTGACTTCCAATCACTGTGTTACTGCTGTATTTCGTGGATCTGTTTGCTAGCCTTTTTTATGTGGAATCTGAAAACTGATATTTCGGTTCCCTTGCAAGGCTCTAGGGCCAAAGTAAATATCCTCCGATCAAAACTATAAAGAAGCTTTCTGAGAAACTTCTTTGTGATCTGTGAATTCATCTCACAGAGTTACAGCATTCCCTTCAAGAAGCGGTTCGCTAAGTCTGTTTTTGTGGAATTTGCAAAGGGACATTTGGAAGCCCATAGAGGCCTATGGTGAAAAATGAAATATCCTCAGGTGAAAACTGGAAAGAAGCCTTCTGAGAAATTGCTTTGTGATGTGTGACTTCCACTCACCGAGTTACAACTGTATTTCGTGGGGTGTCTTTGCTAGCCTTATTTCTGTGGAATCTGAGAACTGATATTTCGGATCCCTTGGAAGACTATAGGGCCAAAGGAAATATCCTCGATCAAAATGAGAAAGAAGTTTTCTGAGAAACTTCTTTGTGATCTGTGAATTCATCTCACAGAGTTACAGCTTTCCCCTCAAGAAGCCTATCGCTAAGACTATACTTGTGGAATTTGCAAAGGGATATTTGGAAGCCCATGGAGGGCTATGATGAAAAAGGAAATATCCTCAAATAAACAAAGGGATGAAGCTTTCTGAGAAACTGCTTTCTGTTCTGTAAATTCATCTCACAGAATTACAGCTTTCCCCTCCAGAAGCCTTTCCCTAAGACTGTTCTTGTGGAATTTGCAAAGGGATATTTGGAAGCCCATGGAGGGTTACGGTAAATAGGGAAATATCCTCAGATAGCAACTGGGAAGAAGCTTTCTGAGAAACTGCTTTGTGTTCTGTGAATTCATCTCAAAGAATTAGAGCTGTCCCCTCAAGAAGCCGTTTGCTAAGACTGTTCTTGTGGAATTTGCAAAGGGATATTTGGAAGCCCATAGAGGCCTATGCTGAAAAAAAAAATATCCTCAGATGAAAACTGGAAAGAAGCTTTCTGAGAAACTGCTTTGTGATGTGTGACTTCCACTCACTGAGTTACAGCTGTATTTCGTGGAGCTATTTGCAAGCCTTATTTCGGTGTAATCTGAGAACTGATATTTCAGATCCCTTGGAAGACTATAGGGCCAAAGGAAATATCCTCTGATCAAAATGAGAAAGAAGCTTTCTGAGAAACTTCTTTGTGATCTGTAAATTCATCTCACAGAGTTACAACTTTCCCCTCAAGAAGCCTTTCGCTAAGACTGTTCTTGTAGAATTTGCAAAGGGATATTTGGAAGCCCATGGAGGCCTATGGTGACAAGGGAAATATCCTCAGATAAAAACTGGAATGAAGCTTTCTGAGAAACTGCTTAGTATTCTGTGAATTCATCTCACAGAGTTACAGCTTTCCCCTCCAGAAGCAATTCGCTGAGACTTTCCTTGTGGAATTTGCAAAGGGGTATTTGGAAGCCCGTAGAGGCCTATGGTGAAAAAAAAAAATATCCTCAGATGAAAACAGGAAAGAATTTCTGAGAAACCGCTTTGTGATGTGTGACTTCCACTCACTGAGTTACAGCTGTATTTCATGGAGCTGTTTGCTGGCCTTTTATCTGTGGAATCTGAGAACTGATATTTCGGAGCTCTTGGAAGACTATAGGGCCAAATTAAATATACTCCAATCAAAATGAGAAAGAAACTTTCTGAGAAACTTCGGGAATTTGCAAAGGGATATTTGGAAGCCCATAGAAGCCTATGGTGAAAAAGAAAATATCCTCAGATGAAAACTGGAAAGAAGCTTTCTGAAAAACTGCTTGGTGATGTGTCACTACACTCACTGAGATACAGCTGTATTTCGTGGAGCTGTTTGCTAGCCTTATTTCTGTGGAATCTGAGAAGTGATATTTTGGATCCCTTGGAAGACTATAGGGCCAAAGAAAATAACCTCCAATAAAAATGAGAAAGAAGCTTTCTGAGAAACTACTTTGTGATCTGTGAATTCATCTCTCAGAGTTACAACTTTCCCCTGAAGAAGCCTATCACTAAGACTGTTCTTGTGGAATTTGCAAAGGGATATTTGGAAGCCCCTAGTGGGTTATGGTGAAAAGGAAAATATCCTCAGATAAAAACTGGAAAGAACCTTTCTGAGAAATTGCTTTTTGTTCTGTGACTTCATGACACAGTGTTACTGCTTTCCCCTCCAGAAGCCGTTCGCAAAGAATGTTCTTGTGAAAATTACAAAGGGATATTTGGAAGCCCATACAGTCCTATGAGGAAAAAGAAAGTATCCTCAGATGAAAACTGGAAAGAAGCTTTCTGAGAAACCGCTTTGTGATGTGTGACTTCCCTCACTGAGTTACAGCTGTATTTCCTGGAGCTGTTTGCTAGCCTTATATCTGTGGAATCTGAGAACTGATATTTCGGATCCCTTGGAAGAGTATAGGGCCAAAATAATGTCCTCCAATCAAAATGAGAAAGAAGCATTCTAAGTAACTTCTCTGTGATCTGTGAATTCATCTCGCAGAGTTACAGCTTTCCTCTCAAGAAGCCTTTCACTAACACTGCTCTTGTGTAATTTGTAAAGGGATATGTGGAAGCACATCGAGGGCTATGGTGAAAAGGGAAATATCCTCAGATAACAACTGAAAGTAGCTTTCTGAGAAACTGCTTTGTGTTCTGTGAATTCATCACACAGAGTAACAACTTTCCCTTACAGGAGCTCTTCGCTAACACTGTTCATGTGGAATTTGCAAAGGGATATTTGGAAGCCCCTACAGGCCTATGGGGAAAAAGAAAATATCCTCAGATGAAAACTGGAAAGAAGTTTTCTGAGAAACAGCTTTGTGATGTGTGACTTCCACTCACTGAGTTACAGCTGTATTTCGTGGAGCTGTTTGCTAGCCTTATTTCTGTGGAATCTGAGAACTGATATTTCGGATCCCTTGGAAGACTTAAGGGCCAAAGGAAATATCCTCCGATCAAAATGAGAAAGAAGCTTTCTGAGAAATTGTTTGTGATCTGTTAATTCATCTCTCAGAGTTACAATCTTCCCCTGAAGAAGCCTATCGCTAGGACTCTTCTTTGGGAATTTGCAAAGGGATATTTGGAAGTCCATGGAGGCCTATGGTGAAAACGGAAGTATCGTCAGATAATAACTGGAAAGAACCTTTCTGAGAAACTGCTTTTTGTTCTGTGACTTCATCTCACAGGGTTACTGATTTCCCCTCCAGAAGCCGTTCGCTAAGTCTGTTCTTGTGGAATTTGCAAAGGGATATTTGGAAGCCCATAGAGGCCTTCAGTGAGAAACAAAATATCCTCAGATGAAAACTGGAAAGAATCCTTCTGAGAAACTGCTTTGTGATGTGTAGCCTCCACTCACTGAGTTACAGCTGTATTTCGTCGGGCTGTTTGCTACATTATTTCTGTGGAATCTGAGAACTGAAATTTCGGATCCCTTGGAAGACTATGGGGCGAAAGGAAATATCCTCCGATTAAATTGGGAAAGAAGCTTTCTGAGAAACTTCTTCTTGATCTGTGAATTCATCTCACAGAGTTACAAGCTTTCCCCTCAAGAAGCCTTTCACTAAGACTGTTCTTGTGGAATTTGCAAATGGATATTTGGAAGCCCATGGAGGGCTATGATGAAAAGGGAAATATCCTCAGATAAAAACTGCAAGAATCTTTCTGAGAAATTGCTTTGTGTTCTGTGAATTCATCTCACAGACTTACCGCTTTCCCCTCCAGAACTCGTTCGCTATGACTGTTCTTGTGGAATTTGCAAAGGGATATTTGGAAGCCCATAGAGGCCTACGGTGAAAAAGAAAATATCCTCAGAAGAAAACTGGAAAGAAGCTTTCTAAGGAACTGCTTTGTAGTGTGTGACTTCCACTCACTGAGTTTCAGCTGTATTTCGTGGAGTTTTTTGCTAGCCTTATTTCTGTGGAAACTGAGAACTGATATTTCGGGTCCCTTGGAAGACTTAAAGGTGAAAGGAAATATTCTCCGATCAAAATGAGAAAGAAGATTTCTGAGAAACTTCTTTGTGATCTGTGAATTCATCTCACAGAGTTACAGCTTTCCCCTCAAGGAGCCTTTCGCTAAGATGGTTGTTGTGTAATTTGCAAAGTGATATTTAGAACCCCAAGGAGGGCTATGGTGAAAGGGAAATATCCTCAAATAAAAACTGGAAAGAAGCTTTCTGAGAAACTGCTTTGTGTTCTCTGAATTTTTCTCACAAAGTTACAGCTTTCCCCTCCAGAAGCCGTTCGCTAAGACTCTTCTTGTGGAATTTGCAAAGGGATATTTGAAATCCCGTAGAGGCTTAAGGTGAAAAAGAAATTATCCTCAGATGAAAACTGGAAAGAAGATTTCTGAGAAACTGCTTTCTGATGTGTGACTTCCACTCACTGAGTTACAGCTGTATTTCGTGGAGCTGTTTCCTATCCTTATTTCTGTGGAATCTGAGAACTGATATTTCGAATCCCTTTGAAGACTATAGGACCAAAAGAAATATCCTCTCATCAAAATGAGAAAGAAGCTTTCTGAGAAACTTCTTTGTGATCTGTGAATTCATCTCACATAGTTACAGCTTTCCCCTCAAGAAATCGTTTGCTGAGTCTGTTCTTGTGGAATTTGCAACGGGATACTTGGAAGCCCATAGAGGGCTATGGTTAAAAAGGAAATATCCTCAGATGAAAACTGGAAAGAACCTTTCTGAGAAACTGCTTCGTGTTCTGTAAATTCATCTCACAGAGTTACAGATATCCCCTCCTGAAGCCGTTCACTAAGAATGTTCTTGTAGAATTTGCAAAGGTGTATTTGGAAGCCCATAGAGGCCTAAGGTGAAAAAGAAAATATCCTCAGTTGAAAACTGGAAAGAAGCTTTCTGAGAAACTGCTTTGTGATGTGTGACTTCCACTCACTGAGTTACAGCTGTATTTCGTGGAGCTATTTGGTAGCCTTATTTCTGTGGAATCTGAGAAGTGATATTTCGGATACCTTGGAAGACTAGAGGGCCAAAGGAAATATCCTCCGAGCAATATGACGAAAAAGCTTTGTGAGAAACTTCTTTGTGATCTGTGAATTCATTTCACAGACTTACACCTTGCCCCTCAAGAAGCCTGTCACTAAGACTGTTCTTGGGGAATTTGCAAAGGGATATTTGGAAGCCCATGGAGGCCTATGGTGACAAGGGAAATATTCTCAGATAAAAACTGGAAAGAAGCTTTCAGAGAAACTGTTTAGTGTTCTGTGAATTCACCTCACAGAGTTACAGCTTTCCCCTCCAGAAGCCGTTAGCTAAGACTGTTCTTGTGGAATTTGCAAAGGTATATTTGGAAGCCCATAGAGGCCTATGGTGAAAAAGAAAATATCGTCAGATGAAAACTGGAAAGAAGATTCCTGAGAAACTACTTTGTGATGTGTGACTTCCAGTCACTGAGTTACAGGTGTACATCGTGGAGCTGTTTGCTAGCATTATTTCTGTGGAATCTGAGAACCGATATTTCGGTTCCCTTGAAAGACTATAGGTCCAAAGAAGATATCTTCCATGAAAATGAGAAAGAATTCTTCTGATAAACTACTTTGTGATCTGTGAATTCATCTCATAGAGTTACAGCTTTCCCCTCAAGAAGCCTTTCGCTAAGACTGTTCTTGTGGTATTTGCAAAGGGATATTTGGAAGCCCATGGAGGGCTATGGTGAAAAGGGAAATATCCTCAGATAAAAACTGGAAAGAAGCTTTCTGAGAAACTGCTTTGTGTTCTGTGAATTCATCTCACAGACTTACAGTGTTCCCCTCCAGAAGCCGTTTGCTGGGACTGTTCTTGTGGAATTTACAAAGGGATATTTGGAAGCCCGTAGAGGGCCCCGGGTGAAAAACAAAATATCCTCAGATGAAAACTGGAAAGAAGCTTTCTGAGAAACTGCTTTGTGATGTGTGGCTTCCACTCACTGAGTTACAGCTGTATTTCCTGGACCTGTTTGCTAGCCTTATACCTGTGGAATCTGAGAACTGATATTTTGGATCCCTTGGAAGACTGTAGGGCCAAAGGAAATATCTTCTGATCAAAATGAGAAAGAAGATTTCTGAGAAACGTCTTTGTGATCTGTGAATTCATCTCACAGAGTTTCAGCTTTCCCCTCAAGAAGCCTTTCACTAATACTCTTCTTGTGAAATTTCCAAAGGGATATTTGGAAGCCCATGGAGGGCTATGTAGAAAAGGGAAGTATTCTCAGATAACAACCGGAAAGAAGCTTTCTGAGAAACTGCTTTGTGTTCTGTGAATTCATCTCACAGAGTTACAGCTTTCCCCTCCAGAAGCTGTTCGCTAAGACTGTTCTTGTGGCGTTTGCGAAGGGATATTTGGAAGCCCATAGAGACCTATGGTGCAAAAGAAAATATCCTCAGATGAAAACTGGAAAGAAGATTTCTGAGAAACTGTTTTGTGATGTGTGACTACCACTCACTGAGTTTCAGCTCTATTTCGTGGAGCTGTTTGCTAGCCTTATTTCTGTGAAATCTGGGAACAGATAGTTCGGTGTCCTTTGAAGACAATAGGGCCAAAGGAATTATCCTCCGATCAAAATGAGAAAGAAGCTTTCTGAGAAACTTCTTTGTGATCTGTGAATTCATCCCACAGAGTTACAGCTTTTTCCTCAAGAAGCCTTTTGCTAAGACTTTTCTTGTGGAATTTGCAAATGGATAGTTGGAAGCCCATGGAGGGTTATGGAGAAAAGGGAAATATCCTCAGATAACAACTGGAAAGAATCTTTCTTAGAAACTTCTTTGTGATCAGAGAATTAATCTCACAGAGTTACAGCTTTCCCCTCAAGAAGCCTTTCGCTAAGACTGTTCCTGTGGAAATTGCAAAGGGATATTTGGAAGCCCATGGAAGGCTATGGAGAAAAGGGAAATATCCTCAGAAAACAACTGGAAAGAAGCTTCCTGAGAAACTGCTTTGTGTTCTGTGAATTCATCTCACAGAGTTACAACTTTCCCTCCAGAAGCCGTTCACTAAGACTGTTCTTGTGAAATTTGCAAAGGGGTATTTGGAAGCCCATAGAGGCCTATGGTGAAAAAGAAAATATCCTAAGATGAAAACTGGAAAGAAGCTTCCTGAGAAATTAATTTGTGATTTGTGACTTCAATTCACTGTGTTACCGCTGTATATCATGGAGCTGTTTGCTAGCCTTATTTCCGTGGAATCTGAGAACTGATATTTTGGTTTCCTTGAAAGACTATAGGGCCAAAGTAGATATCCTTCTTCAAAATGAGACAGAAGTTTTCTGAGAAGATACTTTGTTATCTGCTAATTCATCTGATAGATTACAGCTTTCCCCTCAAGATGTATTTCACTAAGACTGTTCTTGTGTTATTTGCAAAGGGATATTTGGAAGCCCATGGAGGGCTACGGTGAAAAGGGAAATATCCTCAGATAAAAACTGGAAAGAAGCTTTCTGAGAAACTGCTTTGTGTTCTCTGAATTCATCTCACAGACTTACAGTGTTGCCCTCCAGAAGCCGTTCGCTGAGACAGTTCTTGTGGAATTTGCAAAGGGATATTTGGAAGCCCATAGAGGCCTATGGTGAAAAACAAAATATCCTCAGATGAAAACTGGAAAGAAGCTTTCTGAGAAACCGCTTTGTGATGTGTGACTTCCACTCACTGAGTTACACCTGTATTTCATGAAGCTGTTTGCTAGCCTTATATCTGTGGAATCTGAGAACTGATATTTCGGATCCCATGGAAGAGTATAGGGCCAAAATAATATAATCCGATCAAAATGACAAAGAAGCTTTCTGAGAAACTTCTCTGTGATCTGTGAATTCATCTCGCAGAGTTACAGCTTTCCCCTCAAGAAGCCTTTTGCTAAAACTGCTCTTATGGAATTTGTAAAGGGATATTTGGAAGCACATCGAGGGCTATGGTGAAAAGGGAAATATCCTCAGATAAAAACTGGAAAGAAGCTTTCTGAGAAACTGTTTTGTGTTCTGTGAATTCATCACACAGAGTTACAATTTTTCCCTACAGAAGCTCTTCGCTAAGACTGTTCTTGTGGCATTTGCAAAGGGATATTTGGAAGCCCATAAAAGCCTATGGTGAAAAAGAAAATATCCTCAGATGAAAACTGGAAAGAAGCTTTCTGAGAAACTGCTTTGTGATGTGTCACTACACTCACTGAGTTACAGCTGTATTTCGTGGAGCTGTTTGCTAGCCTTATTTCCGTGGTATCTGAGAACTGATATTTCAGATCCCTTGGAAGACTATAGGACCAAAGGCAATATCCTCTGATCAAAATGAGACAGAAGATTTCTGAGAAACTTCTTTGTGATCTGTGAATTCATCTCTCAGAGTTACAACCTTCCCCTAAAGATACCTATCCCTAAGACTGTTCTTGTGGAAATTGCAAAGGGTTATTTGGAATTCCATTGTGGGCTACAGTGAAAAGGGAAATATCCTCAGATAAAAACTGGAAAGAAGTTTTCTGAGAAACAGCTTTTTGTTCTGTTACTTCATCTCACAGGTTTACTGCTTTCCCCTCCAGAAGCCGTTAACTAAATATGTTCTTGCGAAATTTGCAAAGGGATATTTGGGAGCCCATACAACTTATTGGGAAAAAGAAAATATCCTCAGATGAAAACTGGAAAGAAGCTCTCGGAGAAACTGTTTTGTGATATGTGACTTCCACTCACTGAGTTACAGCTGTTTTTCGTAGAGCGGTTTGCTAGCCTTATTTCTGCGGAATGTGAGAACTGATATTTCGGAACCCTTGGAAGCTTATAGGGCCACAGGAAGTTAACCACGTCAAACTGAGAAAGAAGCTTTCTGAGAAACTTCTTTGTGATCTGTGAATTCATCTCAAGAGTTTCAGCTTTCCCTTTAAGAAGACTTTCGCTAAAACTGTTCTTGTGGAATTTGCAAAGGGATATTTGGAAGCCCATAGAGGACTACGATGAAAAGAAAATATCTTCCGTTATAAACTGGAAAGAAGCTTTCTGAGAAACTGCTTTGTGATGTGTCACTACACTCACTGAGTTACAGCTGTATTTCGTGGAGCTGTTTGCTAGCCTTATTTCCGTGGTATCTGAGAACTGATATTTCAGATCCCTTGGAAGACTATAGGACCAAAGGCAATATCCTCCGATCAAAATGAGACAGAAGATTTCTGAGAAACTTCTTTGTGATCTGTGAATTCATCTCTCAGAGTTACAACCTTCCCCTAAAGATACCTATCCCTAAGACTGTTCTTGTGGAAATTGCAAAGGGTTATTTGGAATTCCATTGTGGGCTACAGTGAAAAGGGAAATATCCTCAGATAAAAACTGGAAAGAAGTTTTCTGAGAAACAGCTTTTTGTTCTGTTACTTCATCTCACAGGTTTACTGCTTTCCCCTCCAGAAGCCGTTAACTAAATATGTTCTTGCGAAATTTGCAAAGGGATATTTGGGAGCCCATACAACTTATTGGGAAAAAGAAAATATCCTCAGATGAAAACTGGAAAGAAGCTCTCGGAGAAACTGTTTTGTGATATGTGACTTCCACTCACTGAGTTACAGCTGTTTTTCGTAGAGCGGTTTGCTAGCCTTATTTCTGCGGAATGTGAGAACTGATATTTCGGAACCCTTGGAAGCTTATAGGGCCACAGGAAGTTAACCACGTCAAACTGAGAAAGAAGCTTTCTGAGAAACTTCTTTGTGATCTGTGAATTCATCTCAAGAGTTTCAGCTTTCCGTTAAGAAGTCTTTCGCTAAAACTGTTCTTGTGGAATTTGCAAAGGGATATTTGGAAGCCCATAGAGGACTACGATGAAAAGAAAATATCTTCCGTTATAAACTGGAAAGAAGCTTTCTGAGAAACTGCTTTGTGTTCTGTTAGTTCATCTCACATATTTACAGCTTTCCCCTCAAGAGGCCTTTCGCTAAGTCTGTTCTTGTGGAATTTGCAAAGTGGTATTGGGAAGGCCCTAGAGGGCTATCGTGAAAAAGGAAATATCCTAAGATAAAAACTGAAAAGAAGCTTTCTGAGAAACTGCTATGTGTTCTGTTAATTCATCTCACAGAGTTATAGCTTTCCCCCTAAGAAGCCGTTAACTGAGACTCTTCTTGTGAAATTTGCAAAGTGATATTTGGAAGCCCATAGAGGGTAATGTTGGGAAAGGGAATATCTTTAGTTAAAAACTGGAAAAAAGCTTTCTGAGAAACTGTTTTGTGTTCTGTTAATTCATCTCAAAAAGTTACAGCGTTACCCTCAAGAATTCTTTCGCTAAGGCTGTTGTTGTTTAATTTGTATAGTGATATTTTTAAGCCCATATAGGGCTATGGTGAAAAAGGAAATATCCTAAGATAGAAAATGAAAAGAAGCTATCTGAGAAAGTTCTTTGTGTTCTGTTAATTCATCTCATAGAGTTACATCTTTCCCTTCAAGAAGCCGTTCAATAAGACTGTTTCTTGTAGAATTTGCAAAGTGATATTTGGAAGCACATAGAAGGCTATGGTGAAGATGGATATATCTTCAGTTAAAAACTGAAAAGAAACTTTCTGAGAAACTGCTTTGCGATATGTGACTTCCACTCACGGAGTTACAGGTGTATTTCATAAAGCTGTTTGCTAGACTTATTTCCGTGGAATCTGAGAACTGTTATTTCGGATCCCTTTGAAGACTACAGAGCCAAAGGAAATATCCTCCAATAAAAGTGAAAAGAAGCTTTCTGAGAAACTTCTTTGTGATCTGTGAATTCATCTCACAGAGTTACACCTTTTACCTCAGGAAAAATTTCACTAAGACTGCTCTTGTGGAATTTGCAAACTGATATTTGGAAAATCCATGGATGGCTATGGTGAAAAAGGAAATATCTTAAGATAAAAACTGACAAGAAGCTTTCTGAGAAACTGCTTGGTGTTCTGTTAATTCAACACACAGAGTTACAGGGTTCCCTTCAAGAAGCCTTTCACTAAGACTGTTCTTGTGGAATTTGGAAAGTGATATTTGAAAGCCCTTAGAGGGCTACGGTGAAAAAGGAAATATCTTCAGTTGAAAACTGGAAAGAAGCTTTCTGAGAAACTGCTTTGTGTTCTCTTAATTCATCTCAAGGAGTTACATTCCCCGCAAGAAACCGTTCACTAAGACTGTTCTTTCGGAATTTGCAAAGTGACACTTGGAAGCTCATAGAGGGCTATGGTCAAAAAGGAAATATCCTCAGATAAAAACTGGAAAAATCTTTCTGTGAAACTGCTTTGTGTTCTGTTAATTCATCTCAAAGGGTTACAGCTGTCCAATCAAGAAGCCTTTCGCTAAGACTGTTTTTGTGGAATTTAGAAAGTGATATTTCAAGCCCATAGAGGGCAAAGGTGAGAAAGGAAATATCCTAAGATAGAAACTGAAGAGAAGCTTTCTGAGAAACTGCTTTGTGTTCTGTTAATTCATCTCACATATTTACAGCTTACCCCTCAAGAAGCCGTTCACTAATTCTGTTCTTGTGGAATTTGCAAAGTGATATTTGGAAGCCCATAGAGGACAATGGTGGAAAAGGAAATACTTTCAGCTAAACTGGAAAGAAGCTGTCTGAGAAACTGCTTTGTGTTCTGTTAATTCATCTCACAAAGTTACAGCATTCCACTCAGGAAGACTTTCGCTAAGACTGTTCTTGTGCAATTTGCAAAGTGATATTTGGAAGCACATAGAGGGCTACGATGAAAAAGGAAATAACGTAAGATAAAAACTGAAAAGATTTCTCTGAAACTGCTTTGTGTTCTCTTAATTCAACTCACAGAGTTACAACTTTCTCATCAAAAAGCCGTTGAATAAGACTGTTCTTGTGTAATTCGCAAGTTGATATTTGGAAGCACATAGAGGGCTATGGTGCAAAAGGAAATATCGTCAGTTAAAAATTGGAAAGAAGCTTTCTGAGAAACTGCTTTGTGTTCTGTTAATTAGTCTCACAGTGTTACATCTCTCCGCTCAAGAAGCCTTTCGCTAAGACTGTTCTTGTGGAATTTTCAAAGTGATATTTGGAAGCCCAAAGGGGTTTATGGTGAAAAAGGAAATATCCTAAGATAAAAGCGGAAAAGAAGCTTTCTTGGAAACTGCTTTGTGTTCTGTTAATTCATCTCACAGAGTTACAGTTTTCCCCGCCAAGAAGCCGTTCACTAAGACTGTTGTTGTGGAATTTGCAAAGTGATATTTTGAAGCCCATAGAGGGCTATGGTGAAAAAGGAAATATCTTCCGTTAAAAACTGGAAAGAAGCTTTCTGAGAAACTGCTTTGTGTTCTGTTAATTCATCTCACAGAGTTACAGTTTTCCCCGCCAAGAAGCCGTTCACTAAGACTGTTGTTGTGGAATTTGCAAAGTGATATTTGGAAGCCCAAGAGGGCAATGGTGGAAAAGGAAATATCTTCAGTTAAAAATTGGAAAGAAGCTTTCTGAGAAACTACTTTGTGTTCTGTTAATTCATCTCACTGAGTTACAGCATTCCCCTCAAGAAGCCTTTTGCTAACTTTCTTCTTGTGGAATTTTCAAAGTGATATTTGGAAGCACATAGAGGGCTACGGTGAAAAAGGAAATATCCTAAGATAAGTGAAAAGAAGCCTTCTGAGAAAGTTCTTTGTGTTCTGTTAATTCATCTCACAGAGATACAGCTTTCCCTCAAGAAGTCTTTCACTTAGACTGTTCTTGGGGAATTTGCAAAGTGTTATTTGGAAGCCCATAGAGGGATATGGTGAAAAAGGAATTATCCTAAGATATAAACTGAAAAGAAGCTTTCTGAGAAACTGCTTTGTGTTCTTTTAATTCATCTCACACAGTTACAGCTTTCCCCTTAAGAAGATTTTCGCTAAGACTGTTCTTGTGGAATTTGCATAGTGATATCTGGAAGCCTTCAGAGGGCAAAGGTGAAAAAGGATGTATCTTCAGTTAAAATCGGGAAAGAAGCTTTCTGAGAAACTGCTTTGTGATATGTGACTTCCACTCACTGAGTTACAGCTGTATTTCATAGAGGTGTTTGCTAGCCTTATTTCTGTGGAATCTGAGAACTGTTATTTGGGATCACTTTGAAGACTATAGGGCCAAAGGAAATATCCTCCGATAACGTGAGAAAGAAGTTTTCTGAGAAACTTCTTTGGATTTGTGAATTCATCTCACAGAGTTTCAGCTTTCCCCTCAAGAAGTCATTCACTAAGACTGTTCTTGTGAAATTTGCAAAGTGATACTTGGAAGCCCCTAGAGGGCTATAGTGCAAAAGCAAATATCCTAAGATAAAAACTGGAAAGAAGTTTTCTGAGAAACTGCTTTGTGTTCTGTTAATTCATCTCACAGAGTTAAAGCTTTCACCTCAGGATGCCTTTCACTAAGACTGTTCTTGGGGAATTTGCAAAGTGATATTTGGAAGCCCATAGTGGGCTATGGTGAAAAAGGAAATATCTTCCGTTAAAAACTGGAAAGAAGCTTTCTGAGAAACTGCTTTGTGTTCTGTTAATTCATCTCACAGTGTTACAGTTTTCCCCGCAAGAAGCCGTTCACTAAGACTGTTGTTGTGGAATTTGCAAAGTGATACTTGGAGGCCCATAGAGGGCTATGGTGAAAAAGGGAATATCTGCTGATAAAAACTGGAAAGAAGCTTTCTGAAAAACTGCTTTGTGTTCTGTTAATTCATCTCACAGAGTTACAGCTTTCCCCTCAAGAAGCCTTTCGCTAAGACTGTTCTTGTGGAATTTGCAAAGTGATATTTGGAAGCCCAAGAGGGCAATGGTGGAAAAGGAAATATCTTCAGTTAAAAATTGGAAAGAAGCTTTCTGAGAAACTACTTTGTGTTCTGTTAATTCATCTCACTGAGTTACAGCATTCCCCTCAAGAAGCCTTTTGCTAACACTCTTCTTGTGGAATTTTCAAAGTGATATTTGGAAGCACATAGAGGGCTACGGTGAAAAAGGAAATATCCTAAGATAAGTGAAAAGAAGCCTTCTGAGAAACTTCTTTGTGTTCTGTTAATTCATCTCACAGAGATACAGCTTTCCCTCAAGAAGTCTTTCACTAAGACTGTTCTTGGGGAATTTGCAAAGTGTTATTTGGAAGCCCATAGAGGGATATGGTGAAAAAGGAATTATCCTAAGATATAAACTGAAAAGAAGCTTTCTGAGAAACTGCTTTGTGTTCTTTTAATTCATCTCACACAGTTACAGCTTTCCCCTTAAGAAGATTTTCGCTAAGACTGTTCTTGTGGAATTTGCATAGTGATATCTGGAAGCCTTCAGAGGGCAAAGGTGAAAAAGGATGTATCTTCTGTTAAAATCGGGAAAGAAGCTTTCTGAGAAACTGCTTTGTGTTATGTGACTTCCACTCACTGAATTACAGCTGTATTTCATAGAGGTGTTTGCTAGCCTTATTTCTGTGGAATCGGAGAACTGTTACTTTTAGGATCACTTTGAAGACTATAGGGCCAAAGGAAATATCCTCCGATAACGTGAGAAAGAAGTTTTCTGAGAAACTTCTTTGGATTTGTGAATTCATCTCATAGAGTTTCAGCTTTCCCCTCAAGAAGCCATTCACTAAGACTGTTCTTGTGAAATTTGCAAAGTGATACTTGGAAGCCCCTAGAGGGCTATGGTGCAAAAGGAAATATCCTAAGATAAAAACTGGAAAGAAATTTTCTGAGAAACTGCTTTGTGTTCTGTTAATTCATCTTACAGAGTTACATCCTTCCCCTGAAGAATACTTTCACTAAGACTGTTCTTCTGGAATTTACAAGGTGATATTTGGAAGCCCATTAAGGGCTATGGAGAAAAAGGAAATATCCTAACATAAAAACGGAAAAGAAGCACTCTGAGAAACTGGTTTGTGTTCTGTTAATTCATCTAACAGAGTTACAGCGTCCCCCTCAAGAGGACTTTCGCTAAGACTGTTCTTGTGGAATTTACAAAGTGATATTTGGAAGCCCAAAGAGGGCCATGGTGAGAAGTAAATATCCTAAGATAAAAACTGAAAAGAAGCTTTCAGAGAAACTGTTTTGTGTTGTGTTAATTCATCTCACAGAGTTACAACATTCCCCTCTAGAAGCCTTTCACTAAGACGGTTCTTGTGGAATTTTCAAAATGATACTTGGAAGCCCATAGAGGGCTATGGTGAAAAAGGAAATATCTTCAGATAAAAACTGGAAAGAAGCTTTCTGAGAAACTGCTTTCTGTTCTGTTAATTCATCTCACAGTGTAACAGGTTTTCCCTCAAGAAGCCTTTTGCTAAGACTGTTCTTGTGGAATTTTCAAAGTGATATTTGGAACCCCATAGAGGGCTATGGTGAAAAAGGAAATATCTTCCGTTCAAAACTGGAAAGAAGCTTTCTGAGAAACTGCTTTGTGTTATGTTAATTCATGTCACAGAGTTACAGCTTTCCCCGAAAAAAGCCATTCACTAAGACTGTTCTTGTGGAATTTCCAAAGTGATACTTGGAAGCCCATAGAGATCTATGGTGAAAAAAGAAATATTTTCAAATAAAAACTGGAAAGAGGCTTTCTGAGAAACTGCTTTGTGTTCTGATAATTCATCTCACAGAGTTACAGCTTATCCCACAAGAAGCCGTCCGCTAAGACAGTTCTTGTGGAATTTGCAAAGTGATATTTGGAAGCCCAAAGATGGCTATGGTGAAAAAGAAAATATCCTAAAATAAAAACTGGAAAGAAGCTTTCTTAGAAAGTGATTTGTGATCTGTTAATTCATCTCACATGGATACAATTTTCCCCTCAAGAAGCCTTTCACTAAGACTGTTCTTGTGGAATTAGCAAATGATATTTGGAAGCCCATAGAGGGCAATGGTGAAAAAGGAAATATCTTCAGTTATAAACAGGAAAGAAGCTTTCTGAGAAACTGCTTTGTGTTCTGTTAATTCATCTCACAGAATTACAGTGTTCCCCTCTAGAAGCCTTTCGCTAAGACTATTCTTGTGAATTTGCAAAGTGATATTTGTAAGCCCATATAGGGCAATGTAGAAAAAGGAAATATCCTAAGATAAAAACTGAAAAGAAGCTTTCTGAGAAACTGCTTTGTGTTCTGTTAGTTCATCTCACAGAGTTACAGATTTCCCCTTAGAAGCCATTCGCTATGACTGTTCTTGTGGAATTTGCAAAGTGATATTTAAAAGGCCATAGAGAGCTATGGTGAAAAAGGAAATATCCTAAGATAAAAACTGAAAAGAAGCTTTCTGAGAAACTGCTATGTGTTATGTTAATTCATCTCACAGAGTTACAACCTTTCCCGCAAGAAGCCGTTCACTAAGACTGTTCTTGTAGAATTTGCCAAGTGGTATTTGGAAGCCCGTAGACGGCTATGGTGAAAAAGAAAATATCTTCAGTTAAAAACTGGAAAGAAGTTTTCTGAGAAACTGCTTTGTGTTCTGTTAATTCGTCTCACAGAGTTACAGCTTTCACCTCAAGAAGCCGTTCACTAAGTCTTTTCTTGTGGAATTTGCAAAGTGATACTTGGAAGCCCATAGAGGGCTATGGTGAAAATGGAAATATCTTCAGTTAAAAACTGGAAAGAAGCTCTCTGAGAATCTGCTTTGTGCTCTTTTAATTCATCTCACAGAGTTACAGCTTTCCCCTTAAGAAGATTTTCGTTAGGACTGTTCTTGTGGAATTTTCATAGTGATATCTGGAAGCCTTCAGAGTGCTATGGTGAAGAAGTATATATCTTCAGTTAAAATCTGGAAAGAAGCTTTCTGAGAAACTACTTTGCTATATGGGACTTCCACTTACTGAGTTACAGCTGTATTTCATAGTGGTGTTTGCTAGCCTTATTTCTGTGGAACCTGAGAACTGTTATTTCGGATCCCTTTGAAGACTCTAGGGCCAAAGGAAATATCCTCTGATAAAAGTGAGAAAGTAGCTTTCTGATTAACTTCTTTGGATTTTTGAATTCATCTCACAGAGTTTCAGCTTTCACCTCAATAAGCCATTCACTAAGACTGTTCTTGTGGAATTTGCAAAGTGATACTTGGAAGCCCCTAGAGGGCTATAGTGAAAAAGTAAAGACAATAAGATAAGAAATGGAAAGAAGCTTTCTGAGAAACTGCTTTGTGTTCTCTTAATTCATCTCACAGAGTTACAGCCTTCCCTAGAAGAATACTTTCACTATGACTGTTCTTGTGGAATATACAAGGTGATATTTGGAAGCCCATAGAGGGCTATGGAGAAAAAGGAAATATCCTAACATAAAAACGGAAAGAAAGCTCTCTGAGAAACTGTTTTGTGTTCTGTTAATTCATCTCACAGTGTTACAGCGACCCCCTCAAGTGGACTTTCGCTAAGACTGTTCTTGTGGAATTTGCAAAGTGATATTTGGAAGCCCATAGAGCGCCAAGGTGAAAAGGAAATATCCTAAGATAAAAATTGAAAAGAAATATTTCAGAGAAACTGCTTTGTGTTCTCTTAATTCATCTCAAAGAGTTACAGCTTTCACCGCAAGAAGCCGTTCACTAAGACTGTTCTTTGGAATTTGCAAAGTGACACTTGGAAGCTCATAGAGGGCTATGGTCAAAAAGGAAATATCTTCAGATAAAAACTGGAAAGAAGCTTTCTGTGAAACTGCTTTGTGTTCTGTTAATTCATCTCACAGAGTTACAGCTTTCCCCTCAAGAAGCCTTTCACTAAGACTGTTCTTGTGGAATTTAGAAAGTGATATTTCGAAGCCCATAGATGGCAAAGGTGATAAAGGAAATATCCAAAGATAAAAACTGAAAAGAAGCTTTCTGAGAAACTGCTTTGTGTTCTGTTAATTCATCTCACAGATTTAAAGCTTACCCCTCAAGCAGCCGTTCACTAATTCTGTCCTTGTGGCGTTTGCAAAGTGATATTTGGAAGCCCATAGAGGACAATGGTGGAAAAGGAAATACTTTCAGCTAAACTGGAAAGAAGCTGTCTGAGAAACTGCTTTGTGTTCTGTTAATTCATCTCACAAATTTACAGCGTTCCACTCAGGAAGCCTTTCGCTAAGACTGTTCTTGTGCAATTTGCAATGTGATATTTGGAGGCACATAGAGGGCTACGATGAAAAAGGAAATAGCGTAAGACAAAAACTGAAAAGAAGCTTTCTGTGAAACTGCTTTGTGTTCTCTTAATTCAACTCACAGAGTTACAACTTTCTCATCAAAAAGCCGTTGAATAAGACTGTTCTTGTGGAATTTGCAAGTTGATATTTTGAAGCCCATAGAGGGCTATGGTGCAAAAGGAAATATCGTCAGTTAAAAACTGGAAAGAAGCTTTCTGAGCAACTGCTTTGTGTACTGTTAATTCATCTCACAGAGTTATAGCGTTCCCCTCAAGAAGCCTTTCACTAAGACTGTTCTTGTGGAATTTGCAAAGTGATATTTGGAAGCACATTGAGGGTTATGGTGAAAAAGGAAATATCCTAAGATAAAAACTGAAAAGAAGCTTCATGAGAAACTCTTTGGTGTTCTCTTAATTCATCTCACAGAGATACAATTTTCCCCTCAAGAAGCCGTTCCCTAAGACGGTTCTTGTGGAATTTGCAAAGTGATACTTGGAAGCCCACAGAGGGCTATGGTGAAAAAAGAAATATCTTCAGATAAAAACTGGAAAGAAGCTTTGTGAGAAACTGCATTTTGTTCTGTTAATTCATCTCAAAGAGTTAGTGCGTTCCCAAAAAGAAGCCTTTCGCTAAGACTGTTCTTGTGGAATTTGCAAAGTGATATTTGGAAGCCCATAGAGGGCTATGGTGAAAAAGGAAATATCCTTAGATAAAAACTGAAAAGAAGTTTTGTGAGAAACTGCTTTGTGTTTTTTTAATTCATCTCACAGAGTTACATCATTCCCCTCAAGAAGCCTTTTGCTAAGACTGTTCTTGTAGAATTTGTAAAGTGATATTTGTAGCCCATAGAGGGCAATAGTGAAAAAGGAAATATCTTCAGTTAAAAACTGGAAAGAAGGTTTCTGGGAAACTGCTTTGAGTTCTGTTAATTCATCTCACTGAGTTATAGCGTTCCCCTCAAGACGTCTTTCACTAAAACTGTTCTTGTGGAATTTGCAAATTGTTATTTGGAAGCATATTGAGGGTTGTGGTGAAAAAGGAAATATCCTAAGATAAAAACTGAAAAGAAGCTTTCTGAGAAACTGCTTTGTGTTCTGTTAATTCATCTCACAGAATTACAGCGTTCTCTTCTAGAAGCCTTTAGCTATGACTGTTCTTGTGGAATTTGCAAAGTGATATTTGTAAGCCCTTACGGGGCTATGGTGAAAAAGGAAATATCTTCAGATAAAAACTGGAAAGAAGCTTTCTAATAAACTGCTTTGTGTTCTGTTAATTCATCTCACAGAGTTACAGCTTTCTGCTCAAGAAGCCATTCACTAAGACTGGGCTTGTGAAATTTGCAAAGTGATACATGGAAACCCATAGAGAGCTATGGTGAAAACGGAAATATCTTCAGATAGAAACTGGAAAAAACCTTTCTGAGAAATAGCTTTCTGATCTGTTAGTTCATCTCACAGAGTTACAGATATCCCCTCAAGAAGCCTTTCGTTAAGACTGTTTTTGTGGAATGTGCAAAGTGATATTTGGTAACCCATAGAGGGCTATGATGAAAAAGGAAATATCTTCAAATAAAAACTGGAAACAGGCTTTCTGAGAAACTGCTTTCAGTTCTGTTAATTCATCTCACAGAGTTACAGCTTTCTCCTCAAGAATCCATTCCCTAAGAATGTTCTTGTGTAATTTACAAAGTGATATTTGGAAGCCCATAGTGGGCTACGGTGAAAAAGGAAATATCTTAAGATAAAAACTGAAAAGAAGCTTTCTGAGAAACTGTGTTGTGTTATGTTTATTTCTGTCACAGAGTTACAGTTTTCCCTTCAAGTAGACGTTCACTAAGACTGTTCTTGTTGAATTTGCAAAGTGATATTTGGAAACCCATAGAGGGCTATGGTGAAAAAGGAAATATCCTAAGATAGAAACTGAAAAGAAGCTTTCTGAGAGACTGCTTTGTGTTCTGTTAATTCATCTCACAGAGTTACAACTTTCCCTTCAAAAAGTTGTTCACTAAGACTGTTCTTGTGGAATTTGCAAAGCGATATTTAGAAGCCAATAGAGAGCTATGGTGAAAAGCGAATATCCTAAGCTAAAAACTGAAAAGAAGCTTTCTGAGAAACTGCTTTCTGATATGTGACTTCCACTCACGGAGTTACAGCTGTATTTCATAGACCTGTTTGCTAGCCTAATTTCCGTGGAATCTGAGAATTGTTATTTCGGATCCCTTTGAAGACTATAGGTCCAAAGGAAATATCCTCCGATAATAATGATAAAGAAGCTTTCTGAGAAACTGCTTTGTGTTCCGTTAATTCATTTCACAGAGTTACAGCTTTCCCTTCATGTATCCATTCACTAAGACTGCTCTTGTGGAATTTGCAAAGTGATATTTGGAAGCCCATAGAGGAGTATGGTGAAAAAGGAAATATCTTCAGGTAAAAACTGGAAATCAGCATTCTGAGAAAGTGCTGTGTGTTCTGATAATTCGTCTCACAGATTTTCAGCTTTCCCCTCAATAAGCCTTTCCCTAAGACTGTTCTTGTGGAACTTGCTAAGTGATATTTGGAATCCCATAGAGGGCTATGGTGAAAAAGGAAATATCCTAAGATAAAAACTGAAAACAAGCTTTCTGAGAAACTGCTTTCCGTTCTGTTAATTCATCTCTCAGAGTTACAGCTTTCCCCGTAAGAAGACGTTCACTAAGACTGTTCTTGTGGAATTTCCAAAGTGATATTTGGAAGCCCATAGAGGACTATGGTGAAAAAGGAAATATCTTCATGTAAAAACTGGAAAGAAGCATTCTGAGAAAGTGCTGTGTGTTCTGATAATTCATCTCACAGAGTTACAGCTTTCCCCTCAAAAAGCCATTTGCTAAGACTGTGCTTGTGGAATCTGCAAAGTGATATTTGAAAGCCGTTTGAGGGGTATATTGAAAAAGGAAATATCCTAAGATAAAAATTGAGAAGAAGCTTTCTGGGAAACTGCTTTGTGTTATGTAAATTCAGATCACAGAGTTTTAGTTTTCCCGTCAAGAATCCATTCACTAAGACTGTTCTTGTGGAATTTGCAAAGTGATACTTGGAAGCCCATAGAGGGCTATGGTGAAAAAGGAAATATCTTCAGATAAAAACTGGAAAGAAGCTTTCTGAGAAACTGCTTTGTGTTCTTTTAATTCATTTCACAGAGTTACGGCTTTCCCCGTCAGAAGCCATTCACTAAGATTGTTCTTGTGGAATTTCCAAAGTGATAGTTGGAAACCCATAAAGGGCTACAGTGAAAAAGGAAATATCTTCAGATAAAAACTGGAAAGAAATGTTCTGAGAAACACCTTTCTGTTCTGTTAATTCATCTCACAGGTTTACAGCTTTCCCCTCAAGAAACCTTTCGTTGAGACTGTTCTTTTGTAATGTGCAAAGTGATATTTGGAAGCCCATACAGGGCTATGGTGAAAAAGGATATATCCTCAGATAAAAACTGAAAATAAGCTTTCTGAGAAACTGCTTTGTGTTCTGTTAATTCATCTCACAGAGTTGCAGCTTTCCCTGCAAGAAGCCTTTCACAAAGATTGTTCTTGTTCAATTTGCAAAGTGATGTTTGGAAGCCCATAGAGGGCTATGGTGAAAAAGGAAATATCTTCAGATAAAAACTGGAAACAAGCTTTCTGAGAAACTGCTTTCGGTTCTGTTAACTCATCTCATAGAGTTACAGCTTTCTCCTCAAGAATCAATTTCCTAAAACTGTTCTTGTGTAATTTACAAAGTGATATTTGGAAGCCCATAGAGGGCTATGGTGAAAAAGGAAATATCTTCAGATAAAAACTCCAAAGAAGCTTTCTGAGAAACTACTTTGTGTTCTGTTAATTCATCTCACAGAGTTACAGCTTTCCCCTCAAAAAGCCATTCGCTAACACTGTGCTTGTGGAATTTGCAAAGTGATATTTGGAAGCCGTTTGAGGGCCATATTGATAAAGGAAATATCCTAAGATAAAAATTGAAAATAAGTTTTCTGAGAAACTGCTTTGTGTTATGTAAATTCAGCTCACAGAGTTTTAGCTTTCCCCTCAAGAAGCCGCTCACTAAGACTGTTCTTGTGTAATTTGCATTGTGATATTTGGAAGCCCATAGAGGGCTATGTTGAAAAAGGAAATATCTTCCGTTCATAACTGGAAAGAAGCTTTCTGAGAGACTGCTTTGTGTTCTGTTAATTCATCTCACAAAGTTACAGCTTTCCCCACAAGAAATCGCTCACTATGACTGTTCTTGCGGAATTTGCAAAATGATACTTGAAAGCCCATAGAGGGCTATGGTGAAAAAGGAAATATCTTCAGATAAAAATTGGAAAGAAGCTTTCTGAGAAACCGCTTTGTGTTCTGCTAATTCATATCACAGACTTACAGCTTTCCCCTCAAGAAGACATTCGATAAGACTGTTCTTGTGGAAATTACAAAGTGATATTTGGTAGTCCATAGAGGGCTATGATGAAAAAGGAAATATCCTAAAATAAAAACTCACAAGAAGCTTTCTTAGAAACTGCTTTGTGTTCTGTTAATTCATCTCACAGAGTTGCAGCTTTCCCTGCAAGAAGCCTTTCACAAAGATTGTTCTTGTTCAATTTGCAAAGTGATGTTTGGAAGCCCATAGAGGGCTATGGTGAAAAAGGAAATATCTTCAGATAAAAACTGGAAACAAGCTTTCTGAGAAACTGCTTTCGGTTCTGTTAACTCATCTCATAGAGTTACAGCTTTCTCCTCAAGAATCAATTTCCTAAAACTGTTCTTGTGTAATTTACAAAGTGATATTTGGAAGCCCATAGAGGGCTATGGTGAAAAAGGAAATATCTTCAGATAAAAACTCCAAAGAAGCTTTCTGAGAAACTACTTTGTGTTCTGTTAATTCATCTCACAGAGTTACAGCTTTCCCCTCAAAAAGCCATTCGCTAATACTGTGCTTGTGGAATTTGCAAAGTGATATTTGGAAGCCGTTTGAGGGCCATATTGATAAAGGAAATATCCTAAGATAAAAATTGAAAATAAGTTTTCTGAGAAACTGCTTTGTGTTATGTAAATTCAGCTCACAGAGTTTTAGCTTTCCCCTCAAGAAGCCGCTCACTAAGACTGTTCTTGTGTAATTTGCATTGTGATATTTGGAAGCCCATAGAGGGCTATGTTGAAAAAGGAAATATCTTCCGTTCATAACTGGAAAGAAGCTTTCTGAGAGACTGCTTTGTGTTCTGTTAATTCATCTCACAAAGTTACAGCTTTCCCCACAAGAAATCGCTCACTATGACTGTTCTTGCGGAATTTGCAAAATGATACTTGAAAGCCCATAGAGGGCTATGGTGAAAAAGGAAATATCTTCAGATAAAAATTGGAAAGAAGCTTTCTGAGAAACCGCTTTGTGTTCTGCTAATTCATATCACAGACTTACAGCTTTCCCCTCAAGAAGACATTCGATAAGACTGTTCTTGTGGAAATTACAAAGTGATATTTGGTAGTCCATAGAGGGCTATGATGAAAAAGGAAATATCCTAAAATAAAAACTCACAAGAAGCTTTCTTAGAAACTGCTTTGTGTTATGTTCATTCATCTCACAGAGTTACAGCTTTCCCCTCAAGAAGCCGTTCACAAAGTCTGTTTTTGAGGAATTTGCAAAGTGATACATGGAAGACCCGTGGGGGCTATGGTGAAAAAGGAAATATCTTCAGATAAAAACTGGAAAGAATCTTTCTGAGAAACTCCTTTGTTTCCTTTTAATTCATCTCACAGTGTTACAGCTTTACTCTCAAGAAGCCTTTCGCTAAGACTGTTCTTGTGGAATTTGCAAAGTGATATTTGAAAGCCCATAGAAGGGTATGGTGAAAAAGGAAATATCCTAAGATAAAAACTGAAAAGAAGCTTTCTTAGAAACTGCTTTGTGTTATGTTAATTCATCTAACAGAATTGCAGCTTTCCCCTAAAGAAGCCTTTTACTAAGAGTGTTCTTGTGGAATTTCCAAAGTGATATTTGGAAGCCCATAGAGGACTAAGGTGAAGAAGGTTATATCTTCAGTTAAAAACTGAAAAGTAGCTTTCTGAGAAACTGCTTTGTGATATGTGACTTCCACTCACTGAGTTACAGAAGTATTTCGGAGAGCTGTTTGCTAGACTTATTTCTGTTGAAGCTGAGAACTGTTATTGCAGATCCCTTTGAAGAGTATAGGGCCAAAGGAAATATCCTATGATAAAAGTGAGAAAGAAGCTTTCTGAGAAACTTCTTTGTGTTCTGATGATTCATCTCACAGAGTTAGAATTTTCCCCTCACAAAGTCGTTCTCTAGAACTGTTCTTGTGGAATTTGCACAGTGATACTTGGAAGCCCAAAGCGAGCTATGGTGAAAAAGGAAATATCTTCAGATAAAAACTGGATTGAAGCTTTCTGAGAAACTGCTTTGTGTTCTGTTAATTCATCTCACAGAGTTACAGCTTTCCCTTCAAGAAGGTTTTCGCTAAGACTGTTTTATGGAATTTTCAAAGTGATATTTGGAAGCCCATTGAGGGCTATGGTGAAATAGGAAATATCCCTAGATAAAAACTGAAAAGAAGTTTTCTGAGAAACTTCTTTGTGTTTTGTTAACTCGTCTGACAGAGTTACAGCTTTCCTTTCAAGAAACCATTAACTAAGACTGTTCTTCTGGAATTTGCAAAGTGATATTTGGAAGCCCATAGATGGCTAGTGTGAAAAAGGCAATATCTTCAGTTAAAAACTGGAAAGAAACTTTCTGAGAAACTGCTTTGTGTTCTGTTAATTCATCTCGCAGAGTTACCACATTCCGCTCAGGAAGCCTTTTGCTAAGACTGTTCTTGTGGAATTTGCAAAGTGATATTTGGAGGCACCTAGAGGACTATGGTGAAAAAGGAAATATCCTAATATAAAAATTGAAAAGAAACTTTCTGAGAAACTGCTTTTGTTCCGTTAATTCTTCCAACAGAATTACAGATTTTCACTCAAGAAGCCTTTCGCTAAGACTGTTCTTGTTGAATTTGCAAAATGATATTTGGAAGCCCATGGAAGGCTACGGTGAAAAAGGAAATATCCTAAGATAAAAACTGAAAAGAAGCTTTCTGAGATACTCTTTGGTGTTCTCTTAATTCATCTCACAAAGATACAATTTTCCCCTCAAGAAGCCGTTCCCTAAGGCTGTCTTGTGAAATTATCAAAGTGATACTTGGAAGCCCACAGAGGGCTATGGTGAAAAAAGAAATATCTTCAGATAAAAACTGGAAAGAAATTTTGTGAGAAACTGCATTTTGTTCTGTTAATTCATCTCACAGAGTAACAGCTTTCCCCTCAAGAAGACTTTCGCTAAGACTCTTCTTGTAGAATTTGCAAAGGGATATTTGGAAGCCATTGGAGGGCTGTGATGGAAAGGGAACTATCCTCAGATAACAACTGGAAGAAGCTTTCTGAGAAACTGCTTTGTGTTCTGTGAATTCTTCTAACAGAGTTACAGCTTTTCCCATCCAGATGCCGTTCGCTAAGACTGTTCGTGTGGAATTTGCAAAGAGATTTTGGAAGCCTGTAGCGGCCTATGGTGAAAAAGAAAATAGCCTCAGATGAAAAATGGAAAGAAGATTTCTGAGAAACTGCTTTGTGATGTGTGACTTCCACTCAATGAATTACAGCTGTATTTCGTGGAGCTGTTTCCTAGCCTTATTTCTTTGGAATCTGAGAACTGATATTTCGCATCCCTTGGAAGACTATAGGGCCAAAGAATATATCCTCCAATCAAAATGAGAAAGAAGCTTTCTGAGAAACTTCTTTGTGATCTGTGAATTCATCTCACAGAGTTACATCGTTCCCCTCAAGAAGACTTTCGCTAAGACTGTTCTTGTGGAATTTGCAAAGGGATATTTGGAAGCCCATGGAGGGCAATGCTGTAAAGGGCACTATCCTCAGATAACAACTGGAAAGAAGCTTTCTGAGAAACTGCTTTGTGTTCTGTGAATTCACCTCACAGAATTACAGCTTGCCTCTCCAGAAGCCGTTCGCTAAGAGTTTTCTTGTGGAATTTACAAAGGGATATTTGCAAGCCCATAGAGTCCTATCATGAAAGAGAAATTATCCTCAGATGAAAACTGGAAAGAAGCTTTCTGAGAAACCGCTTTGGGATGTGTGACTTCCACTCACTGAGTTACAGCTGTATTTCGTGGAGCTGTTTGCTCGCCTTATATCTGTGGAATGTGAGAACTGATATTTCGGATCCCTTGGAAGACCATAGGGCCAAAGGAAATATCCTCCAATCAAAATGAGAAAGAAGCTTTCTGAGACACTTCTTTGTGTTTTCTGAATTCATCCCACGGAGTTACAGATATTCCCTCAAGAAGCCTTTCGCTAAGACTGTTCTTGTGGAATTTTCAGAGTAATATTTGGAAGCCCATAGACGCCTATGGTGAAAAAGAAAATATCCTCAGATGAAAACTTGAAAGAAGCTTCTGAGAAACTGCTTTGTGATGTATGACTTCCACTACCTGAGTTACAGCTGTATTTCGTGTAGCTGTTTGCTTGCCTTATTTCTGTGGAATCTGAGACCTGATATTTCTGATCCCTTGGAAGACTATAGGGCCAAAGGAAATATCATCCGATCAAAATGAGAAAGAAGCTTTCTGAGAAACTTCTTTGTGACGTGTGATTTCATCTCACAGAGTTACAGCTTTCCCCTCAAGAAGCCTATCGCTAAGACTGTTCTTGTTCAGTTTTCAAAGGTATATTTGGAAGAACATGGAGGGCTCTGGTGAAAAGTGAAATATCCTCAGATAAAAACTGGAAAGAAGCTTTCTGAGAAACTGCTTTGTGTTCTGTGTATTCATCTCACAGATTTACAGCTTTCCCCTCCAGAAGCCATTCGGTAAGACTGTTTTGTTGAATTTACAAAGACATATTTGGAAGCCCATAGAGGCCTATGGTGAAAAAGGAAATATCCTCAGATGAAAACTGGAAAGAAGCTTTCTGAGGAACTGCATTGTGATGTGTAACTTCCACTTTCTGACTTACAGCTGTTTTTTGTGGAGCTATTTGCTAGTTTTAATTCTGTGGAATCTGAGAACTGATAGTTTGGATTCCTTGGAAGACTATAGGGCCAAAAGAAATATCCTCCTATCAAAATCAGAGAGAACCTTTCTGAGAAACTGCTTTATGATCTGTGAATCATCTCACAGAGTCACACCATTGCCCTCAAGAAGCCTTTCACTAAGACTGTTCTTGTGGGATTTGCAAAGGGATATTTGAAAGCTCATGGAGGGCTATGGGGAAAAAGGAAATATCGTCAGATAAAAATTGGAAAGAAGCTTTCTGAGAAACTGCTTAGTGTTCTGTGAATCCATCGCACAGAGTTACAGACTTCCCCTCCAGAAGCTCTTCGCTAAGACTCTTATTCTGGAATTTAAAAAGGGATATTTGGAAGCCCATAGAGGCCTATGCTGAAAAAGATAATATCCTCAGATGAAAACTGGAAAGAAGTTTTCTGAGAAACTGCTTTGTGATGTGTGACTTCCACTCATTGAGTTACAGCTGTATTTCGTGAAGCCGTTTGCTAGCCTTAAGTCTATGGAATCTGAGAACTGGTATTTTGGATCCCATGGAAGACTATGGGGCCAAAGGAAATATCCTCCAATCAAAATGAGAAAGAAGCTTTCTGAGAAATTTCTTTGTGATCTATGATTTCATCTCACAGAGTTACAGCTTTCCCCTCCAGAAACCTTTCACTAAGACTGTTCTTGTGGAATTTGCAAAGGGATATTTAAAAGCCCATGGAGGGCTATGGTGAAAAGAGAAGTATCCACAGATAAGAACTGGAAAGCAGCTTTCGGAGAAACTGCTTTGCGTTCTGTGAGTTCATCTCACAGATTTACAGCTTTTCCCTCTAGAAGCCTTTCGCTAAGACTGTTCTTGTGGAGTTTGCAAAGGCATATTTGAAGCACATAGAGCACTATGGTGAAAAAGAAAATATCCTCAGATGAAAACTGGAAAGAAGTTTTCTGAGATACTGCTTTGTGATATGTGACTTCCACTCACTGAGATACAGCTGCATTTCGTGAAGCTTTTGCTAGCCTTATTTCTGTGGAATCTGAAAACTGATATTTCGGATCCCTTGGAAGACTATAGGGCCAAAGGAAATATCCTCCGATCAAAATGAGAAAGAAGCTTTCTGAGAATTTTCGTTGTGATCTGTGAATTTATCTCAGAAACTTACAGCTTTCCCCTCAAGAAGCCTTTCGCTCAGACCGTTGTTGTGGAATTAGCAAATTGATATTTGGAAACCCATGGAGGGCTATGGTCAAAAGGGAAATATCCTCAGATAACAACTGGAAAGAAGCTTTCTGAGAAACTTCTTTGTGATGTGTGACTTCCACTCACTGAGTTACAGCTGTGTTTGTGGAGCTGTTTGCTAGCCTTATTTCAGTAGAATCTGAGAACTGATATTTCTGATCCCTTGGAAGACTATAGGGCCAAAGTAAATATCCAATGATCAAAATGAGAAAGAAACTTTCTGAGAAACTGCTTTGTGTTCTCTGAATTCATCTCGCAGAGTTACAGCTTACCCCCTCCAGAAGCAGTTCGCTAAGACTGTTCTTGTGGAATTTGCAAATGGATATTTGGAAGCCTATGGAGGAGTATGGTGCAAAGGGATATATCCTCAGAAAAAAACTGGAAGGAAGCTTTCTGGGAAAGTGCTTTGTGCTCTGTGAATTCATCTCACAGAGTTACAGCTTTCCTCTCCAGAAACTGTTTGCTAAGACTGTTCTTGTGGAAATTGCAACGGGATATTTGGAAGCCCGTAGAGGCCAAAGGTGAAAAAGAAAATATCCTCAGATGAAATCTCGAAAGAAGCTTTCTGAGAAACTGCTTTGTGATGTGTGACTTCCACTCACTGAGTTACAGCTGTATTTCGTGGAGCTGTTTGCTTGCCTTACTTCTGTAGAATCTGAGAACTGATATTTCGGATCCCTTGGAAGACTACATGGCCAAAGAAAATATCCTCCAATCAAAATGAGAAAGAAGCTTTCTGAGAAACTTCTTTGTGATCTGTGAATTCATCTCACAGAGTTACAGCTTTCCACTCAAGAAGCCTTTCACTAATACTGTTCTTCTGGAATTTGCAAAGGGATATTTGGAAGCCCATGGAGGGCTACGCTGAAAAGGAAAATATCCTCAGATAAAAACTGGAAAGAAGCTTTCTGAGAAACTGCTTTGTGTTCTGTGAATTCATTTCACTGATTTACAGCTTTCCTCTCCAGAAGTCGTTCGCTGAGACTGTTCTTGTGGAATTTGCAAGTGATATTTGGAAGCCCATAGACGCCTATGGATAAAAAGAAAATATCCTCAGATGAAAACTCGATAGAAGCTTTCTGAGAAACTGCTTTGTGATGAGTGACTTGCACTTACTGAGTTACAGCTGTCTTTCATGGAGCTGTTTGCTAGCCTATTTTTCTGGGGAATCTGAGAATTGATATTTTGGATCCCTTGGAAGATTATAGGTCCACAGGAAATATCCTCCCATTAAATTGAGAAAGAAGCTCACTGAGAAACTTCTTTGTGATCTGTGAATTCATCTCACAGTGTTACAGTTTTGCCCTCAAGAAGACGTTCCCTAAGTCTGTTCTTGTGGTATTTGCAAAGGGATATTTGGAAGCCCATACAGGCCTATAGGAAATAAGAAAATATCCACAGATGAAAACTGGAAAGAAGCTTTCTGAGAAACTGCTTTGTGATGTGTGACTTCCGCTCACTGAGATACAGCTGCATTTCGTGAAGCTTTTGCTAGCCTTATTTCTGTGGAATCTGAAAACTGATATTTCGTATCCCTTGGAAAACTATAGGGCCAAAGGAAATATCCTCTGTTCAAAATGAGAGAGAATTTTTCTGAGAAACTTCTTTGTGATCTGTGAATTCATCTCAGAGTTGCAGCTTTCCCCTCAAGAAGTCTTTCGTTAATACTGTTCTTGTGAAATTTGCAAAGGGAAATTTGGAAGCCCATGGAGGCCAATGGTGAAAGGGAAGTATCCTCAGATAAAAATTGGAAAAAAGCTTTTCGAGAAACTGCTTTGGGTTCTGTGAATTCATCTCACAGAGTTACAGCTTTCCCCTCCAGAAGCCGTTCGCTAAGACTGTTCTTGTGGAATTTGCAAGGGATATTTCGAAGTCCATAGAGATCACGGTGAAAAAGAAAATATCCTCAGATGAAAACTGGAAAGAAGCTTTCTGAGAAACTGCTTTGTGATGTGTGACTTCCACTCACTGAGTTACAGCTGTATTTCGTGGATATGTTTTCTAGCCTTATTTCTGTGGAATCTGAGAACTGATATTTCGGATCCCGTGGAAGTCTATAGGGCCAAAGGAAATATCGTCCGATTAATATTTGAAAGAAGCTTTGTGAGTCTTCTTCGTGATCTGTGAATTCATCTCACAGACTTACAACTTTCCCCTCAAGAAGTCTTTCGCTAAGTCTTTTCTTGTGACGTTTGAAAAGGGAGAAATGGAACACCATGGAGGGCTACGGTGAAAAGGGAAATATTCTCAGATTAAAACTGGAAAGAAACTTTCTGAGAAACTACTTTGTGATGTGTGACATGCACTCACTGAGTTACAGCTGTATTTCGTGGAGCTGTTTTCTAGCCTTATTTCTGTGGATTCTGAGAACTGATATTTCGGATCCCGTGGAAGACTGTAGGGTCAAATCAATATCCTCTGATCAAAATGAGAAAGAAGCTTTATGAGAAATTCTTTGTGACCTGTGAATTCATCTCACAAAGTTACAGCTTTCCCCTCAAGAAGCCTTTCCCAAACATTTTTCTTGTGGAATTAGCAAAGGGATATTTGGAAGCCCATGGACGGCTATGGTGAAAAGGGAAATATCCTCAGATAAAAAATGGAAAGAAGCTTTCTGAGAAACTGCTTTGTGCTCTGTGAATTTATCTCACAGAGTTACAGCTTTACCCTCCAGATACCGTTCTCTAAGAGTGTTTTTGTGGAATTTGCAAAGGGATATTTGGAAGCCCATGGAGGTCTATGTTGAAAAAGAAAATATCCACAGATGAAAACTGGAAAGAACCTTCTGAGAAACTGCTTTGTGACCTGTTATTTCCACTCACTGAGTTACATCTGTATTTCGTGGAGCTCTTTGCGAGCCTTATTTCTGTGGAATATGAGAACTGATATTTCGGATCCAGTGGGAGACTATAGGGCCAAAGGAGATATCCTCCGATCAAAAGGAGAAAGAAACTTTCTGAGAAACTTCTTTGTGATCTGTGAATTAATCTCACAGTGTTACAGCTTTCCCCTCGAGAAGCCTTTCGCTAAGTCTGTTTTTTTGGAAATTGCAAAGGGATATTTGGAAGCTCATGGAGGGCTATGGTGAAAAGGGAAACATCCTCAGATAAAAACTGGAAAGAAGCTTTCTGAAAAACTGTTTTTTTCCGTGAATTCATCTCACAGAGTTACAACTTTCACCTCTGGAAGCCGTTCGCTAAGACTGTTCTTTTGGAATTTGCAAACGGATATTTGGAAGCCCATAGAGGCATAGGGTGTAAAAGAATATATCCTCAGATGAAAACTGTAAAGAAGCTTCCTGAGAAACTGCTTTTTGATGTGTGACTTCCACTCACTGAGTTACAGCTGTATTTCGTGTAGCTGTTTGCTAGCCTTTTTTCTGTGGAATCTGAGAGCTGATGTTCCGGATCCCGTGGAAGACTATAGATCCAAAGGAAATATCGTCCGATCAAAATGAGAAAGAAGCTTTGTGAGAAACTTCTTTGTGATCTGTGATTTCTAATCACAGAGTTACATCTTTCCCCTCAAGAAGCCTTTCGCTAAGTCTGTTCTTGTGGAATTTTCACAGGGATATTTGGAGGCCATGGAGGGTTACGGTGAAAAGGGAAATATTCTCAGATAAAAACTGGAAAGAAAGTATCTGTGAAACTGCTTTGTGTTCTGTGAATTCATCTCACAGAGGTACAGAATTCCACTCCAGAAGCCGTTCGCTAAGACTGTTCTCTTGGAATTTGCAAAGGGATATTTGGAAGCCCATGGAGGGCTATGGATAAAAGGGAAATATCCTCAGATAAAAAATGGAAAGAAGCTTTCTGAGAAACGTCTTTGTGTTCTGTGAATTCATCTCCCAGAGTTACAGCTTTCCCCTCCAGATGCCGTTCTCTAAGAATGTTTTTGTGGAATTTGCAAAGGGATATTTGGAAGCCCATTGAGGCCTATGTTGAAAAAGAAAATATCCTCAGATGAAAACTGGAAAGAAGCTTCTGAGAAACTGCTTTGTGAGGTGTGACTTCCACTCACTGAGTTACAGCTGTATTTCATGGAGCTCTTTGCTAGCCTTAGTTCTGTGGAATATGAGAACTGATATTTCAGGTCCTGTGGAAGACTATAGGGCCAAAGTAAATATTCTCGGATCAAAATGAGAAAGAAGCTTTCTGAGAAACTTCTTTGGGATCTGTGAATTCATCACACAGAGTTACAGCTTTCCCCTAAAAAAGCCTTTCCCTAAGACTGTTCTTGTGGAATTTACAAAGGGATATTTGGAAGCCCATGGAGGGCTATGGTGAAATGGGAAATATTGTCAGATAAAAACATGAAAGAAGCTTACTGAGAAACTGCTTTGTGTTCTGTGATTTCATCACACAGAATTACGGCTTTCCCCTCCAGAAGACCTTCACTAACACTGTTTTGTGGAATTTGCAAAGGCATATTTGGCAGCCCATATAGGCCTATGGTGAAAAAGAAAATATCCTCAGAAGAAAACTGGAAAGAAGATTTCTGAGAAACTTCTTTGTGATGGGTGAATTCCACTCACTGAGTTACAGCTGTATTTCATGGAGCTGTTTGCTAGCCTTATTTCTGTGGAATCAGAGAACAGTTATTTCAAATCCCTTTGAAGACTATAGGGCCAAAGGAAATATCCTCCGATCAAAATGAGAAAGAAGTTTTCTGAGAAACTTCTTTGTGATCTGCGAATTCATCTCCAGAGTTACAGCTTTTCCCTCAAGTAGCCTTTCGCTAAGACTGTTCTTGTGGAATTTGCAAAGGGATATTTGGAAGCCCATGGAGGGCTATGCTGAAAAGGGAAATATCCTCAGAGAAAAACTGGAAAAAAAGTTTTCTAAGAATCTATTTTGTACTCTGTGAATTCATCTCACAGAGCTGCAGCTTTCCCCTCCAGAATCCGTTTGCTAAGACTGTTCTTGTGGAATTTGCAAAGGGATATTTGGAAGCCCATAGAGGCCTATGGTGAAAGAGAAAATATCCTCAGATGAAAACTGGAAAGAAGCTTTCTGAGAAACTGCTTTGTGATGTGTGACTTCCACTCACTGAGTTACAGCTGTATATCTTGGAGCTGTTTGCTACCCTTATTTCTGTTGGATCTTAGAAATGATACTGCAGATGCCTTTGAAGACTATAGGGACAAGAAAATATCCTCCGATCAAAACGAGAAAGAAGCTTTCTGAGAAACTTCTTTGTGATCTGTGAATTCGTCTCAGAGAGTTACAGCTTTCCCCTCAACAAGCCTTTCACTAAGAGTGTTCTTGTCGAATTTTTAAAGTGATAATTGGAAGCACATTGAGGGCTACGGTGAAAAGGGCATTATTCTCAGATAAAAACTGAAAAGAAGCTTTCTGAGAAACTGTTTTGTGTTCTGTGAATTCATCTCACAGAGTTAGAGCTTTCCCCTTCAGAAGCCGTTCGCTAAGGCTGTTCTTGCGGAAATTGCAAAGTTATATTTGGAAGCCCATGGAGGGCTATGGTGAAAAGGCAAATATCCCCAGACAAAAACTGGAAAGAAGCTTTCTGAGAAACTGCTTTGTGTTCTGTGAATTCATCTCACTGAGTTAATACTTTCCGCTCCAAAAGCCATTCGCTAATACTGTCTTGTGGAATTTACAAAGGGATATTTGGGAGCCCATAGAGGCCTATGGTGAAAAAGAAAATATTCTCAGAGGAAAACTGGAAAGAAGGTTTCTGAGAAACTGCTTTTTGATGTGTGACTTCCACTCCCTGAGTTACAGCTGTATTTCATGGAGCTGTTTGCTAGCCTTATTTATGTGGAGGCTGAGACCTGATATTTCGGATCCATTTGAAGACTGTAGGGTTAAGGAAATATCCTCCAATCAAAAGGAGAAAGAAGCTTTCTGAGAAGCTTCTTTGTGATCTGTGAATTCTTTTCACAGTGTTGCAACTCTCCCCTCAAGAAGCCTTTCGGTAAGGCTGTTCTTGTGAAATTTTCAAAGGGATAATTGGAAGCCCTTAGAGGCCTATGGAGAAAAAGAAAATATCCTCAGATGAAAACTGGAAAGAAGCTTTCTGAGAAACTGCTTTGTGATGTGTGACTTCCACTCACTGAGTTACAGCTGTATTTCGTGGAGCTGTTTGCTAGCCTTATTTCTGTGGAATCTGAGAACTGATATTTCGGATTCCGTGGAAGACTACAAGGCCAAAGGAAATATCGTCCGATCAAAATGAGGAAGAATCTTTCTGAGAAACTTCTTTATGTTCTGTGAATTCATCTGACAGAGTTACAGCTTTCCCCTCCAGAAGCCATTCTCTAACACTGTTCTTGTGGAATTTGCAAAGGCATATTTGGAAGCCCATAGAGGCCTTTGGTGAAAAAGAAAATATCCTCAGATGAAATCTGGAAAGAAGCTTTCTGAGAGACTGCTTTGTGATGTGTGATTTCCACTCACTGAGTTACAGCTGTATTTCATGGAGCTGTTTGCTAGCCTTATTTCTGTGGAATCTGAGAACTGATATTTCGAATCCCATGGAAGACTATAGGGCCAAAGGAAATATCCTCCGATCAAAACGAGAAAGAAGCTTTCTGAGAAATTCCTTTGTGATCTGTGAATTCATCTCACAGAGTTACAGCTTTCCCCTCAAGAAGCCTTTCGCTAACACTGTTCTTGTGAAATTTGCAAAGGGATATTTGTAAGCCCATGGAGGGCTACGGTGAAAAGGGAAATATCCTCAGATAGAACCTGGAAAGAACTTTTCTGAGAATCTGCTTTGTGTTCTGTATATTCATCTCACAGAATTACAGGTTTCCCCTCCAGAAGCCGTTCAGTAAGACTCTTCTTGTGGAATTTGCAAAGGGATATTTTGACGCCCAGAGAGGCCTATGGTGAAAAAGGAAATATCTTCCGTTAAAAACTGGAAAGAAGCTTTCTGAGAAACTGCTTTGTAATGCCTGACTTCCACGCACTGAGTTACTGCTGTATTTCGTGGAGTTGTTTGCTAGCCTTATTTCTGTGGAATATGAGAAATGATATTTCAGAGCCTTTGAAGACTATAGGGCCAAAGGAAATATTCTCCGATCAAAATGAGAAAGAAGGTTCCTGAGAAACTTCTTTGTAATCTGTGAATTCATCTAACAGAGTTAGAGTTTTCCTCTCAAAAAGCCTTTCAATAAGACTGTTCATGTGGAATTTGCAAAGTGACATTTGAAAGCCCATGGAGGGCTATGGTGGAAAGGGAAATATGCTCAGATAAAAAATGAAAATAACTTTTGTGAGAAACTGCTTTGTGTTCTGTGAATCCTTCTCAAAGATTTACAGCATTCCTCTCCAGAAGCCGTTCGCTAAGACTGTTCTTTTGGAATTTGCAAAGGGATATTTGGAAGCCCATAGAGGCTTATAGTAAAAAAGAAAATATCCGCAGATGAAAACTGGAAAGAAGCTTTCTGAGAAACTGCTTTGTGATGTGTGACTTCCACTCACTGAGTTACAAGTATATTTCGTGATGGTTTTTGCTAGCCTTTTTTTCTGTGGAAAATGAGAACTGATATTTCGTATCCCGTGGAAGACTATAGAGCCAAAGTATATATCGTCCGATCAAAATGAGAAAGAAGCTTTGTGAGAAACTTCTTTGTGATCTGTGAATTCATCTCACAGAGTTACAGCTTTCCCCTTAAGAAACCTTTCACTAAGTCTGTTCTTGTGGAATTTGCAAAGGGATATTTGGAAGCCCATGGAGGGCTATAGTGAAAAGGGAAATATCCTCAGATAGAAACTGGAAAGAAGCTTTCTGAGAAACTGCTTTGTGTTCTGTAAATTGATCTCACAGAGTTACAGGATTTCCCTCAAGAAGCCGTTCACTAAGACTGTTCTTGTGGAATTTCCAAAGGGATATTTGGAAGCCCATACAGGCCTATGGTGAAAAAGAAAATATCCTCAGATGAAAACTGGAAAGAAGTTTTCCGAGAAACAGCTTTGTGATGTGTGACCTCCACTCACTGAGTTACAGCTGTATTTCATGGAGCTGTTTGCTAGCCTTATTTCTGTGGAATTTTAGAACTGATATTTCGGATACCTTTGAAGACAATAGGTCCAAGGAAATATCCTCCGATCAAAATGAGAAAGAAGCTTTCTGGGAAACTTCTTTGTGATCTGTGAATTCATTTCACAGAGTTACAGGTTTTCCTCTCAAGAAGCCTTTCGCTAAGACTGTTCTTGTGGAATTTGCAAAGGGATATTTTGAAGCCCTTGGAGGGCTATGATGAAAAGGGAAACATCCTCAGATAAAAACTGGAAAGAAGCGTTCTGAGAAAGTGCTTTCTGTTCTGTGAATTCCTCTCACACAGTTACAGCTTTCCCCTCCGGAAGCCATTTGCTAAGACTCTTCTTGTGGAATTTTCAATATTTGGAAGCCCATAGAGACCTATGGTGAAAAAGAAAATATCGTCAGATGAAAACTGGAAAGAAGCTTTCTGAGAAACTGCTTTGTGATACCTGACTTCCACTCACTGACTGACAGCTCTACTTCGTGGAGCTGTTTACTGACCTCATTTCTGTGGAATCTGAGAACTGCTATTTCGAATGCCTTTGAAGTCTATAGGGCTAAAGGAAATATCCTCTGATCAGAATGAGAAAGAAACTATCTGAGAAACTTCTTTGTGATCTGTGAATTCATCTCACAGAGCTACAGCTTGCCCCTCCGGAAGCCGTTCGCTAAGACTGTTCTTGTGGAATTTGCAAAGGGATATTTGGAAGCCGTAGAAGCCTATGATGAAAAACAAAATATCCTCAGATGAAACTGGAAAGAAGCTTTATGAGAAACTGCTTTGTGATGTGTGACTTCCACTCACTGAGCTACAGCTGTATTTTATGGAGTTGTTTGCTAGCCTTATTTCTGTGGAATTTGAGAAATGATATTTCGGATTCCTTTGAAATCTACAGGGCCAAAGGAAATATCCTATGATCAAAGTGAGAAAGAAACTTTCTGAGAAACTTCTTTGAGATCTGTGAATTCATCTCACAGAGTTACAGCTATCCCCTCAAGAAGCCTTTCTCTAAGACTGTTCTTGTGACATTTGCAAGGTGATATTTGGAAGTTCATGGAGGTCTATGGTGAAAAGGGAAATATCCTCAGATAAAAACTGGAAAGAAGCTTTCTGAGAAACTGCTTTGCGTTCTGTGAATTCATCTCACAGTATTACAGCTATCCCCTCCAGAATCCATTCTCTAAGACTGTTCTTGTGGAATTTACAAAGGGATATTTGAAAGCCCATAGAGGCCTACGGTGAAGAAGAAAATATACTCAGATGAAAACTGGAAAGAAGCTTTCTGAGAAACTGCTTTGTGATGTGTGACTTCCACTCACTGAGTTACAGCTGTATATCATGGAGCTGTTTGCTACCCTTATTTCTGTTGGATCTGAGAACTGATACTGCGGAGCCCTTTGAAGACTATAGGGAAAAGAAAATATCCTCCGATCAAAACGAGAAAGAAAGTTTCTGAGAAACTTCTTTGTGAGCTGTGAATTCGTCTCAGAGAGTTACAGCTTTCCCCTCAAGAAGCCTTTCGCTAAGAGTGTTCTTGTCGAAATTTTAAAATGATAAATGGAAGCACATGGAGGGCTATGGTGAAAAGGGCATTTTTCTCAGATAAAAATGGGAAAGAAGCTTTCTGAGAAACTGCTTTGTGTTCTGTGAATTCATCTCACAGAGTCACAGCTTTCCCCTCCAGAAACCTTTCGCTAAGACTGGTCTTGTGTAATTGGAAAAGGGATATTTGGAAGCCCGTAGAAGCCTACAATGAAAAAGAAAGTATCCTCTGATGAAACTGGAAAGGAGCTTTCTGAGAAACTGCTTGGTGATGTGTGACTTCCACTCACTGAGTTACAGGTGTATTTCGTGGAGCTGTTTGCAATCCTTATTTCTGTGGAGTCTAAGAACTAATATTTCGAATCCTTTTGAAAACTATAGGGCCAAAGGAAATATCCTCCAATCAAAATGAGAAGAAACCCCCAGAGGAACTTCTTTGTGATCTGTGAATTCATCTCACAGTGTTACAGCTTTCCCCTCAAGAAGCCTTTCGCTAAGACTGTTCTTATGGAATTTGCAAAGTGATATTTGGAAGCACATGGAAGGCTACGGTGAAAAGGAAAATATCCTCAGATAAAAACTGAAAAGAAGCTTTCTGAGAAACTGCTTTATGTTCTGTGAATTCATCTCACAGAGTTAGAGCTTTCCCCTTCAGAAGCCGTTTGCTAAGACTGTTCTTGTGGACTTTGCAAAGTGATATTTTGAAACCCATGGAGGGCTATTGTGAAAAAGAAAATATTGTCAGATGAAAACTGGAAGGAAGCCTCCTGAGAAACTGCTTTGTGATATTTGAATTCATCTCACCGTGTTACAGCCCTCCCCCTAGAATCTGTTCATTAAGACTGTTCTTGTGGAATTTCAAAAGTAATATTTGGAAGCCAATGTAGGGCTATGGTGAAAAAGAAAATATCCTCAGATTAAAAAATGAAAGGACGCTTTCTGAGAAACAGCTTTGTTCTCTGAATTCATGTCACAGAGTTACAACTTTCCCCTCTAGAGTCTGTTCCCTAAGACTGTTATTGAGGAATTTGCAAAGTGATATTTGGTAGCCCATTTTTGGCTGTGGTGAAAAAGAAAATATCCTCAGATAAAAACTGGAAAGAAACTTTCTGAGAAATTGCTTTGTGATGTGTGAATTCATCTCACAGAGTAACAGCTTTCCCCTCAAAAAACCGTTCACTAAGACTGTTCTTCTGGAATTTGCAAAGTGATATTTGGAAGCCCATGGAGGGCTATGGTGAAAAAGAAAATATCCTGAGATAAAAACTGTTAAGAAGCTTTCTGATAAATGGCTTTGCGATGTGTGACCTCAACTCACTGAATTACTGCTGTATTTCCTGAATCTGTTTACTAGCCTTATTTCTGTGGAAACTGAGAACTGATATTTCAGATCCCTTTGAAGACCATAGGGTTAAAGTAAATATCATCTGATAAAAATGAGAAAGAAGATTTCTGAGAAACTACTTTGTGATCTGTGAACTCATCTCACAGACTTTCAGCTTTCCTCTCAAGAAGCCATTCCCTAAGACTGTTCTTGTGTAATTTGAAAAGTTTTGTTTTAAGCCCATGGAAGGCTATGGTGAAAAAGAAACTATCCTCAGAAAAAAACTGGAAAGAATTTTTCTGAGAAACTGCTTTGTGATCTCTGAATTCATCTCACCATGTTACAGCTTTCCCCTCTAGTAGCCATTCACTAAGACTGTTCTTGAAGAATTTCCAAAGTGGTATATCAGAGCCCATAGAGGGCTATGGTGAAGAAGAAAATATCCTCAGATAAAAACTGGAAAGAAGCTTTCTGAGAAACTGCTTTGTAATCTGTGAATTCATCACACAGAGTTAGAGTTTTCCCCTCTAGGAGCCTTTAGCTAAGACTGTTCTTGTGGAATTTGCAAAGAGTTTTTGGTAGCCCAAGGAGGGCTATGGTGAAAAAGAAAATATTCTTAGAAAAAAACTGGAAAAAATCTTTCTGAGAAACTATTTTGCAATGTGTGACATCAACTCACTGAGATACAGCAGTATTTCATGGAGCTATTTTCTAGCCCTATTTTAGTGGTATCTGAGAAATGATATTTTGAAACGCTTTGAAGACTTTAGGGCCAAAGGAAATATCCTCTGATAAAAAAAGAGGAAGAAGGTTTCTGAGAAACTTCTTTGTGATCTGTGAATTCATCTCACCGAGTTACAGCTTTCCCCTAAAGAAGCCGTTGGCTGAGAATGTTCTTGTGGAATTAGCAAAGTGATATTTTGAAGACCATGGAGGGCTTTGGTGAAAAAGAAAATATCCTCAGAAAAAATCTTGAAAAATGTTTTCTGAGAAACTGCTTTGTGATCTGTTAATTCTTCTCAAAGAGTTACAGATTTCTACTCTAGAAGCCGTTCACAAAGACTGATTTTGTGGAATTTCCATAATTCAACTCACTGAGTTCCTGCTGTATTTCATTTAGCTGTTTTCTAGCCCTATTTCTGTGGAATCAGAGAACTGATATTTCAGAACACTTTGAAGACTATAGGGCCAAAGGAAATATATTCCCATAAAAAAGAGGAAACAGGATTCTGAGAAACTTCCTTGTGATCCGTGAAGTCATCTCACACAGTTACAGCTTTCCCTTCAAGAAGCCGTTCGGTAAGACTGTTCTTGTGGAATTTGCAATGTGATATTTGGAAGCCCATGAAGGGCTACGGTGAAAAAGAAAATATACTCAGAACAAACTGGAAAGAAGCTTTCTGAGAATCTGCTTTGTGATCTGTGGCTTCCACTCACTGAGTTACAGCTGTATTTCGTGTAGCTGTTTGGAAGCCTTATTTCTCTGGAATCGGAGAACTGAGATTTCGGATCCCTGTGAAGTCTATAGGGCCAAAAAATTATCCTCCGATAAAAAAAAGGAAGAAGCTTTCTGAGAAATTTTTTGTGATCTGTTAATTAATCTCTCAGAGATACAGCCTTCCCCTCAATAAGCCTTTCGCTAAGACTGTTCCTGTGGGATTTGGAAAGTGGTATTTGGAAACCCATGGAGGGCTATGGTGTAAAAGAAAATATACTCAGATAAAAACTGGAAAGAAGCTTTCTGAGATACTGTTTTGTGATGTGTGAGTTCTGATCACTGAGTTGCAGCTGTATTTCATGGAGCTCTTTGCTAGCCTTATTTCTGTAGAAGCAGAGAACTGATATTTCCGATCCCTTTGAAGTCTATAGTGCCAAAGGAAATATCCTCCGATAAAAATGAGAAAGAAGCTTTCTGAGAAACTTCTTTGTGATCTGTGAATTCATCTCACAGAGTTACAGCTTTCTCCTCAAGAGTCCATTCGCTAAGATTGTTCTTGTGGAATTTGCAAAGTGATATTTTGAAGCCCATGGAGGGCTATGGTGTAAAAGAATATATCCTCAGAAAAAAACTGTAAATAAACTTTCTGAGAAACTGCTTTGTGATCTGTGAATTCACCTCACGGAGTTACAGCTTTCCCCTCTAGGAGCCGTTTGCTAAGACTGTGCTTCTGGAATTTGCAACGTGATATTTGGAAGCCCAAGCAGGGCTATGGTGAAAAAGAAAGTATCCTCAGATAAAAACTGGAAAGAAGCTTTCTGAGAAACTGCTTTGTGATGTGTGACTTCCCCTCATGGAGTTACAGCTGTATTTCTTGGAGCTGTTTGCTGGACTTATTTCTGGGGAATCTGAAAACTGATATTTCGGATCCCTTTGAAGTCTATAGGGACAAAGGCAATATCCTCCGATAAAATTAAGGAAGAAGCTTTCTGAGATACTTTTTTGTAATCTGTGAATTCATCTCACAGACGTACAGCTTCTCCTCTAGAATCTATTCGCTGAGACTGTTCTTGTGGAATTTGCAAAGTGATGTTTGGAAGCCCATGGAAGGCTATGGTGTAAAAGAAAATATCCTCAGATAAAAATTGGAAAGAAGTTTTCTGAGAAACTGCTTTGTCAGGTGTGACTTCCACTCACTGTGTTACAGCTGTTTTTCTTGGAGCTGCTTGCTAGGCTTGTTTCTGTGGAATCTGAGAATTGATATTCGTATCCCTTTGAAGACTATTGGGTCAAAGGAAATATCCTCTGACAAAAAAGAGAAAGAAGCTTTCTGAGAAACTATTTCGTGATCTGTGAATTCATCTCAAAGAATTACAGCTTTCCCCTCCAGAAACCGTTCACTAAGACTGTTCTTTTCGAATTTGCAAAGTGATATTTGGAAGCCCATGCAAGGCTATGGTTTAAAACAAAGTATCCTCAGCTAAAAACTGGAAAGAAGGTTTCTAAGAAACTGCTTTGTGAAGTGTGACTTCAACTCAGAGAGTTACAGCTTTCCCCTCTAGAAACCGTTTGCTAAGACTGTTCTTGTGGAATTTGCAAAGTGATATTTGGAAGCCCATGGAGGGCTAAGGTTAAAAAGAAAACATCCTCAGATAAAACTGGAAAGCAACTTTCTGAAAAACTGCTTTGTGTCCTGTGAATTCATCTCACAGAGTTTCAGCATGTCCCTCAAGAAGCCGTTCGCTAAGATTGTTCTTGTGGAATTTTCAACGTGATATTTGAAAGCCCAGGGAGGGCTATGGTGAAAAAGAAAATATCCTCAGATAAAAACTGGAAAGAAATTTTCTGAAAAACTGCTATGTGATGTCTCAGTTCTGTTCACAGAGTTAGAGCTGTATTTCATGGAGCTCTTTACTAGCCTTATTTATGTGGAATCTGAGAACTGATATTTTGGATCCCTTTGAAGACTATAGCACCAAAGCACATCCTCAGATAGAAAAAAGAAAGAAGCTTTCTGAGGAACTTTTTTTGTGATCTATGATTTCATCTCACAGAGTTACTGCTTTCACATTAAACAGCCGTTCTCCAAGACTATTCTTGTGGAATTCTCAAAGTGATATTTGTAAGCCCATGGAGGGATATGGTCAAAAAGAAAATATCCTCAGATAAAAACTTGAAAGAAGCTTTCTGAGAACTGCTTTGTGATGTGTGGCTTCCACTCACTGAGTTACAGCTGTATTTCATGGAGCTGTTTGCTATATTTCAGTTCCCTTTGAAGACTATAAGGCCAAAGAAATATCCTCCAATATAAATGAGAAAAGTACTTTCTGAGAAACTTCTTTGTGATCTGTGAATTCATCTCACAGAATTTCAGCGTTCCCCTCAAGAAGCCGGTCACTAAGACTGTTGTTGTGGATTTTGCAAAGTGATATTTATAAGTCCATGGATGGCTATGGTGAAAAAGAAAATATCCTCAGATAAAAACTGGAAAGAAACTTTCTGAGAAACTGCTTTGTGATCTGTGAATTTATCTCACAAAGTTATAGATTTCCCGTCTAGAAACAGTTCACTAAGACTGTTCTTGTGGAATTTCCAAAGTGATATTTGGAAACCCATGGAGGGCTATGGTGAAAAAGAAAATATCCTCAGAAAAAAAGTGGAAAGAATCTTTCTGAGAAAGTGCTTTGCAATGTGTGAATTCAAATCACTGAGTTACAGCTGTATGTCATGGAGCTGTTTGCTAGCCCTATTTCTGTGGAATCTAAGAACTGATATATGTGAACCTTTTGAGAACTATAGGAACAATGGAAATATCCTCTGATAAAAAAGAGAAAGAAGGTTTCTGAGAGACTTCTGTGTGATCTGTGAATTCATCTCACAGAGTTACAGCATTCACCTCAAGAAGCCGATCACTAAATCTGCGCTTGTGGAATTTGCAAAGTGGTATTTGGAAACCCATGGAGTGATTTGGTGAAGAAGAAAAATATCCTCAGATGAAAACTGGAAAGAAGCTTTCTGTAAAACTGCTTTTTGATCTATGAATTCATGTCACATAGTTACAGATTACCTCTCAAGAAGCCGTTTGCTAAGACTGTTATTGTGGAATTTGCAAAGTGATATTTGGAAACCCATAGAGGGCTATGGTGAAAAAGAAAATATCCTCATATAAAACTGGAAAGAAGCTTTCTGAGAAACTGCTTTGTGATCTGTGAATTCATCTCACAGAGTTACAGCTTTCCCCTCTAGAAGCCCTTCTCTCAGAATGTTCTCGTGGACTTTCCAAAGTGATATTTGGAAGCACATGGAGCGCTATGGTGGGAAAAAGAATATCCTCAGCTAAAAGCTGGAAAGAAGCTTTCTGAGAAACTACTTTGTCATGTGTGACTTCCACTCACACAGTTACAACTATATTTCGTGGAGCTGTTGCTAGCCTTATTTCTGTGGATCTGAGAACTGATATTTAGGATCCCTTTGAAAACTATAGGGCCAAAGAAAATATCCTCCGATAAAAAAGAGAAAGAAGCTTTCTGATAAACTTTTTTGTGATCTGTGAATTCATCTCACAGAGTTACACCTTTCCCCTTAGGAAGCCATTCTCTAAGACTCTTCTTGTGTAATTTACAAAGTGATGTTTGGAAGCCCATGAAGGACTGTGGTGAAAAAGAAAATATCCTCAGATAAAAACTCTAAAGAAGCTTTCTGAGAAACTGTTTTGTGATGAGCGACTTCCACTCATTGAGTTACAGCTATATTTTGTGGAGCCGTTTTCTAGCCCTGTTTCTGTGGAATCTGAGAACTGATATTTCAGATTCCTTTGCAGACTATAGGGCCAAAGAAAATATTCTCCGAAAAAAAATGGGAAAGAATGTTTCTGAGAAACTTCTTTGTGATCTGTGAATTCATCTCACAGAGTTACAGCTTTCCTTTCAAGAAGCCGTGTGCTAAGACTGTTCCTGTTTAATTTGCAAAGTGATATGTGGAAGCCCATGGAGTGCTGTGGTGAAAAAGAAAATATTCTCAGATAAAAACTGGAAAGAATCGTTCTGAGAAAGTTCATTGTCACCTGTGAATACAACTCACAGAGTTACACTTTCCTTTTCATTGATCCTTTCGCTAACAGTGTGTTCATGAAATCTGCATTGGGATATTTCTGAGCGCAATGAAGCTTACGGTGACAAAGGAAATATCCTCATATAAAAACTAGAAAGTAGCTTTGTGAGAAACTTCTTTGTGATATGTGAATTCATCTCACTGAGTTTCATCTTTGTTTTCTCGAAGCAGTTTCCTAACAGTGATTTTGTGGATACTGAAAAGTGATATTTGGGAGCTCATTGAGAGCTATAGTGAAAAAGAAAATATCCTTCAATAAAAACTGGAAAGAAGCGTTCTGAGAAACTACATTGCACTGTGTGAATGCAACTCACAGAGATACACTTTTCTCTTCAGAGATCACTTTGCTAACACAGTTTACTTCAAATCTGCAATGGGATACTTCTTAGCGCTATGCAGCTTACAGTGACAAAGGAAATATCCTCAGAGAAAAACCTGAGAGAAGCTTTCTGAGAAATTGCTTTCTGATATGTGCCTTCATCTCACAGAGTTCCACCACTATTTCGTGCAACCTTTTGCTAGCATTGTTTTTGTGGATTCTGAGAAGTGATATTTCGGATGGGTTTGAAGAGTTGAAGGACAAAGGAACTATCCTCCAAGAAAAACCGGAATGATGCTTTCTGAGAAAGTGCTTTGTTATGTGTGAATTCATTTCACAGTGTTACACCACTCTTTCATGGAGGAGTTTACTAGCACTGATTTTGTGGAATCTCAGAAGTGATATCTTTGATATGGTTGAGTCCCATGGTGAATCATGAAATATCCTCAGACAAATCTGCAGAGAAGCCTTCTCAGAAACGTCTTTGTTGTGGGTGAATTCAGCTCACAGAGTTTCATCATTGTTTTCATTGGGAAGCTTGCTAACAGTGTTTTTGTAGAATCTGCAATAAGAAACTGGGTGGCACTCCGAGACCACAAATAACCTTAGCTCAAACAATAAAGAAGCTTTCTGAGAAACTGCTTTGTGATGTGTGACTTCCACTCACTGAGTTACAGCTGTATTTCATGGAGTCGTTTGGTAGTCCTGTTTCTGTGGAATCTGAGAACGGATAATTCGGATCACTTTGAAGACTATAGGGTCAAAGGAAATATCCTCTGATAAAAATGAGAAGGAAGCTTTATGAGAAACTTCTTTGTGATCTGTGAATTCATCTCACAGAGTTACAGCTTTCCCCTCAAGAAGCCGTTCTCTAAGACTGTTCTTGTGGAATTTCCAAAGTGACATTTGGAAGCTCAAGGTGGGCAATGGTGAAAAAGAAAATATCTTCTCATAAAAACTGGAAACAAGTTTTCTGAGAAACTGCTTTGTGATGTGTGACTTCAACTCACTGAGCTACAGCTGTATTTCATGGGGCCGTTTTCTAGCCCTGTTTCTGTGGACTCTGAGAACTGATATTTCGGATCCCTTTGAAGACTATAGGGCCAAAGGAAATATTCTCCGATAAAAAAGAGAAAGAATGTTTCTGAGAAAGTCCTTTGTGTTCTGTGAATTCATCTCACAGAGTTACAGCTTTCCCCTCAAGAAGCCGTTCTCTGAGACTGTTCTTGTGGAATTTGCAAAGTGATATTTGGAAGTCCATGGAGAGCTATGGTGAAAAATTAAATATCCTCCGATAAAAACTGGAAAGAAGTTTTCTAAGAAACTGTTTTGTGATGTGCGACTTCCACTCACTGAGTTACAGCTGTATTTCATGGAGCCGTTTGGTAGCCCTGTTTCTGTGGAATCTGAGAACTGATATTTCGGATCCCTTTGAAGACTATTGGGCCAAAGAAAATATTCTCCAAAAAAAAAAAAAAAAAAAAAGGAAAAGAAGCTTTCTGAGAAACTCCTTTGTGGTCTGTGGATTCATCTAACAGAGTTACAGCTTTCCCTTCAAGAAGCCGTTCGCTAAGAATGTTCTTGTGGACTTTGCAAAGTGATATGTGGAAGCCCATGAAGGGCTATGGTGAAAAAGAAAATCTCCTCAGATAAAAACTGGAAAGAATCGTTCTGAGAAACTGCATTGTCACCTGTGAACGCAATTCGCAGAGTTACACTTTCCTTTTCATTGATCCTTTCGCTAACACTGTGTTCATGAAATCTGCATTGGGATATTTCTTAGTGCAATGAAGCTTATGGTGACAAAGGAAGCATCCTCAAATAAAAACTAGAAAGTAGCTTTGTGAGAAACTTCTTTGTGATATGTGTATTCATCTCAACAAGTTACATCTTTGTCTTCTCGAAGCAATTTGCTAACAGTGTACTCATGGATTCTGAAAAGTGATATTTTGGAGCTCATTGCAGGCTATCATGAAAAAGGAAATATCCTGTGATAAAAACTGGAAAGAAGCGTTCTGAGAAACTGCATTGCACTGTGTGAATGCAACTCACAGAGTTACACTTTTCTCTTCAGAGATCACTTTCCTAACACAGTTTTCTTGAAATCTGCAATGGGATACTTCTTAGCGCTATGCAGCTTACAGTGACAAAGGAAATATCCTCAGAGAAAAACCTGAGAGAAGCTTTCTGAAAAATTGCTTTCTGATATGTGACTTCATCTCACAGATTTCCACCATTATTTCATGCAAACTTTTGCTAGCATTGTTTTTGTGGATTCTGAGAAGTGATATTTCGGATGGGTTTGAAGAGTAGAAGGACAAAAGAAATATCATCCAAGAAAAACCGGAGTGAAGCTTTCTGAGAAACTGCTTTGTGATGTGTGAATTCATTTCACAGTGTTACACCACGCTTTAATGGAGGAGTTTACTAGCACTGATTTTGTGGAATCTCAGAAGTGATATCTTGGATACGGTTGAGTCCCATGGTGAATCATGAAATATCCTCAGACAAATCTGCAGAGAAGCCTTCTCAGAAACTTCTTTGTTGTGGGTGAATTCAGCTCAGAGAGCTTCATCATTGTTTTCATTGAGAAGCTTGCTAACAGTGTTTTCGAAGAATCTGCAATAAGACACATGGTGGCTATCCGAGACTACAAATAACCTTAGCTCAAACAAGAAAGAAGCTTTCTGAGAAACTGCTTTGTGATGTGTGACTTCCACTCACTGAGTTAAAGCTGTATTTTGTGGAGCCGTTTGGTAGTCCTGTTTCTGTGGAATCTCAGAACTGATAATTCGGATCCCTTTGAAGACTATAGGGCCAAAGGGAATATCCTCTGATAAAAATGAGAAGGAAGCTTTCTGTGAAACTTCTTTGTGATCTGTGAATTCATCTCACAAAGTTACAGCTTTCCCCTCAAGAAGCCGTTCTCTAAGACTGTTCTTGTGGAATTTCCAAAGTGATACTTGGAAGCAAAAGGAGGGCAAAGGTGAAAAAGAAAATATCTTCAAATAAATACTGGAAAGAAGCTTTCTGAGAAACTGCTTTGTGATGTGTGACTTCAACTCACTGAGCTACAGCTGTATTTCATGGAGCCGTTTTCTAGCCCTGTTTCTGTGGAATCTGAGAACTGATATTTCGCATCCCTTTGAAGACTATAGGGCCAAAGGAAATATCCTCCGATAAAAAAGAGAAAGAAGGTTTCTGAGAAAGTTCTTTGTGTTCTGTGAATTCATCTCACAGAGTTACAGCTTTTCCCTAAAGAAACTGTTCTCTAAGACTGTTCTTGTGGAATTTGCAAAGTGATATTTGGAAGTCCATGGAGGGCTATGGTGAAAGATTAAATATTCTCCGATAAAAACTGAAAAGAAGCTTTCTGAGAAACTGCTTTGTGATGTGTGACTTCCACTCACTGAGATACAGCTGTATTTCGTGGAGCCGTTTGGTACCCCTGTTCTGTGGAATCTGAGAACTGATATTTCGGATCCCTTTGCAGACTATAGTGCCAAAGGAAATATCCTCTGATAAAAATGAGAAAGAAGCTTTCTGATAAACTTCTTTGTGATCTGTGAATTCATCTCACAGAGTTACAGCTTTCCCCTCAAGAAGCCGTTCACTAAGACAGTTCTTGTGGAATTTGCAAAGTGATTTTTGGAAGCCCATGGAGGGCTATGGTGAAAAGGAAATATACTCAGATAAAAACTGGAAAGAGGCGTTCTGAGAAACTGCATTGTTACCTGTGAATGCAACTCACAGAGTTACACTTTCCTTTTCATTTATCCGTTTGCTAACACTGTGTTCATGAAATCTGCATTGGGATATTTCTTAGTGCAATGAAGCTTATGGTGACAAAGGAAATATCCTCATATAAAAACTAGGAAGTAGCTTTGTGAGAAACTTCTTTGTGATATGTGAATTCATCTCACCGAGTTTCATCTTTGTCTTCTCGAAGCAGTTTGTTAACAGTGTTTTCGTGAATTCTGAAAAGTGATATTTGGGAGCTCATTGAGAGCTATAGTGATAATGGAAATATCTTCCGATAAAAACTGGAAAAAGATTTCTGTGAAACTGCATTGCACTGTGTGAATGCAATTCACAGAGTTACACTTTTCTCTTCAGAGATCACTTTGCTAACACAGTTTTCTTGAAATCTGCAATGGGATGCTTCTTAGCGCTATGCAGCTTACAGTGACAAAGGAAATATCCTCAGAGAAAAACCTGAGAGAAGCTTTCTGAGAAATTGCTTTCTGATATGTGACTTCATCTCACAGATTTCCACCACTATTTCGTGCAACCTTTTGCTAGCATTGTTTTTGTGGATTCTGAGAAGTGATATTTCAGATGGGTTTGGAGAGTAGAAGGACAAAGGAAATATCCTCTGAGAGAAACCGGAATGAAGCTTTCTGAGAAACTGCTTTGTGATGTGTGAATTCTTCTCACAGAATTACCCTAAGGTTTCATGGAGCAATCTATTGCCATTGTCATTGGGAAGTCTGAGATGGGATACTTTGGTTCACATTGAAGTCTACGCTTGAAAAAGGAAACATTCTCATTAAAAAACCTGAAAGAAGCTTTCTGAGAAATTGAGTTGTGATGTGTGAATGCCTCTCACAGAGTTACACTGACGTTTCATGGAATAGTCTAGTATCAATATCTTTGGGTAGTCTGACACGGGATACTTTGATTCGCATGGGGGCCTATGCTGAAAAAGGAAATATCCTCAATTAAAAACGTTAAAGAAGTTTTCTGAGAAACTTCTTTCTGATCTGTGAATTCATCTCACAGAGTTACACCTTTCTCTTCTTGGAGTCGTTTGCTAACACTGTTCTAGTGGAAATTGCAAAGTGATATTTACGAGTACATTGAGGGGTATGGTGAAAAAGGAAATATCCTCAGATAAAAACTGGAAAGAAGAGTTCTGTGAAACTGCTTCGTGACATGTGAATGCAACTCAGAGAGTTACATTTTTCTTTTCATTGATCAGTTTGCTCAATCTGGTTTTTTGGAATCTGCAATTTCATATTTCTTAGCATAATGAAGTTAATGGTGACAAACTAATATCCTCAGATAAAAGTAGAAAGAAACTTTCTGAGAAACTGATTTGTGATGTGTGAATTCAACTCACTGAGTTACAACTGTGTTTCATGGAGCCGTTTGCTTGCCCTGTTTTTGTGGATTCTGAGAACTGATATTTCGGATTGCTTTGAATACTATACGGAAAAAGTAAATATCCTCAGATAACACTAGAAGGAAGTTTTCTGAGAAATTTCTTTCTGTTCTGTGAATTCATCTCACAGAGATCCACCTTTCTGTTCATGAAGCTGTTTGCAAATACTGTTCTCGTGGAATCTGTATAGAGATATTTGGAAGGCATTGAGGGCTAAGGTGGAAAAGGAAATTCAATGAGATAAAAATGAGAAAGAATCTTTCTGAGAAACTCTTTGTGATCTGTGAATTTATCTCACAGAGTTCCACATTTCTGTTCATGAAGCCATTTGCTAATAAAGTTCTCATGGAATCTGCAAAGTGATATTTGGAAGCATATTGAGGGCTATGGTGAAAAAGGAAAATCCTCAGATAAAAACTGGAAAGAAGCGTTTTGAGAAACTGTTTCATGATGTGTGAAAGCAACTCACAGATTTACACTTTTCTTTTCATTGTTCAGTGTGCTAACTCTTTTTTCTTGAAATCGGCAATGGCATATTTCGTATGGCAATGAAGCTAAAGGTAACAAAGGAAATATCCTCAGATAAAAAGTAGAAAGAAGCATTCTGAGAAACTGATTTGTGATATTTGAAATCAACTCATTAAGTTACAACTGTATTTCGTGGAGCCGTTTCCTAGCTCTATTTTTGTGTAATCTGAGAACTGATATATTGGATTACTTTGAAGACTATACGGCCAAAGGAAATATCCTCAGATAAACACTTGAAAGAAGTTTTCTGAGAAATTTCTTTCTGTTCTGTGAATTCATCTCACAGAATTCCACCTTCCTGTTCATGAAGCTGTTTGCTATTACTGTTCTTGTGGAATTTGCATAGAGATACTTGGAGCACATTGAAGGCTATGGTGGAAAAGGAAATACAATCAGATGAAAATCAGAAAGAATCTTTTTGAGAAAACTTTATGATCTGTGAATTTATCTCACAGAGTTCCACCTTTCTGTTCATGAGGCTGTTTGCTAATACTGTTCTTGTGGAATCTGCATAGAGATACTTGGAGCACATTAAGGGCTACGGAGTAAAAGAAAATATCCTCAGATAAAATGAGAAAGAAACTCTCTGAGAAACTTCTTTGTGATCTGTGAATTCATCTCACAGAGTTCCACCTTTCTCTGCTTGAATCCGTTTGCTAACACTGTTCTTGTGGAAACTGCAAAGTGAAATTTGGGAGGGCATTGATGGCTATGGTGAAAAAGGAAATTTCCTCACATAAAAACTGGAAAGAATCGTTCTGAGAAACTGCTTCATGACGTGTGTATGCAACTCAGTGTTACACTTTTCTTTTCATTGATCAATTTGCTAACTGTGTTTTCTTGAAATCTGGAATGGCATATTTCTTAGTGCAAAGAAGCTTATAGTGACAAAGGAAATATCCTCAGACAAAAAGCAGAAAGAAGCTTTCTGAGAAACTGCTTGGTGATGTGTGATTTCAATTCACTGAGTTACAAATGTATTTCATGGAGCCGTTTTCTAGCCTGTTTTAGTGGAATTAGAGAACTGTTATTTTGCATCGCTTTGAAGACAATACGGAAAAATGAAATATCCTCAGATGAAAACGGGAAAGAAGATTTCTGAGAAATTTCTTTGCATTCTGTGAATTCATCTCACAGAGTTCCACTTTTTGATTCATGAAGCTCTTTGCTAACACTCTTCTAGTGGAATCTGCAAAGTGATATTTGGGAGCGCATTGTGGGCTATGGAGGAAAAGAAAATATTCTCAGATAAAAACGAGAAAGAAGCTTTCTGAGAAACGTCTTTGTGAGCTGTGAATTCATCTCACAGAGTTCCACCTTTCTCTTCTTGAAGCCGTTTGCTAACACTGTTCTTGTGGAAATTGCAAAGTGATATTTGGGAGCGCAATGAGGGCTATGGTGAAAAAGGAAATATCCTCAGTTAAAAACAGGAAAGAAGGGTTCTGAGAAACTGTTTTGTGACGTGTGAATGCAATTCACAGAAGTACACTTTTCATTTCATTGATTAGTTTATTAACTCTGTTGTCTTGAAATCGGCAAAGGGATGTTTCTTAGCACAAGGAAGCTGACAGTGACAAAGGAAATATCCTCAGATAAAAGTAGAAAGAAGTTTTCTGAGAAACTGCTTTGTGATATGTGAATTCAACTCACTGAGTTACACCTCTATTTTGTAGAGCCGTTTGCCAGCCCTGTTTTTGTGGAATCTGAGAACTGATATTTCAGATAACTTTGAAGAATATATGACCAAAAGCAATATCCGCAGATGACAAGTTATTCTGAGAAATTTCTTTCTGTTCTGTGATTTCATCTCAGAGAGTTCCACCTTTCTTTCATGAAGCTGTTTTCTAATACTGTTCTTGTGGAATCTGTATAGAGATACTTGGAGCGCATTGAGGGCTATGGTGGAATAGGAAATATAATCAGATAAAAACGAGAAAGAATCTTTCTGAGAAACTTCCTTGTGATCTGTGAATTTATCTCACAGAGTTCCACCTTTCTGTTCATGAAGCCGTTTGCTAACAAAGTTCTCGTGGAATCTGCAAAGTGATATTTGGGAGCACATTGAGGGCTATGGTGAAAAAGGAAATATCCTCAGATAAAAACTGAAAAGATGCGTTCTGAGAAACTGCTTCGTGACGTGTGAATGCAACTCAGAGAGTTACACTTTTCTTTTTATTGTTCAGTTTGCTAACTCTGTTTTCTTGAAATCTGAAATGGCATATTTCTTAGTGCAATGAAATTAATGGTGATGAAGGGTATATCCTCAGATAAAAAGTAGAAAGAAGCTTTCTGAGAAATTGATTTGTGATGTGTGAATTCAGCTCACTGAATTACAACTGTATTTCATTTAGTAGATTCCTAGCCCTGTTTCTGTGGAATCTGAGAACTGATATTTCGGATCACTTTGAAGACTATACGGCCAAAGGAAATATCCTCAGATACACACTTGAAGGAAGCTTCCTGAAAAATTTCTTTCTGTTCTGTGAATTCATCCCACAGAGATCCACCTTTCAGTTCATGAAGCTGTTTGCTAATACTATTCTCACGAAGTCTGCATAGAGATACTTGGATCGCATTGAGGGCTATGGTGGAAAAGGAAATATAATCAGATAAAAACGAGAAAGAATCTTTCTGAGAATCGTCTTTGTGATCTGTGAATTTATTTCAGAGAGTTCCACCTTTCTGTTCCTGAAGCCGTTTGCTAACAAAGTTCTCGTGGAATCTGCAAAGTGATATTTGGGAGCGCATTGAGGGCTATGGTGAAAAAGGAAATATCCTCAGATAAAAACTGGAAAAAGAGTTCTGAGAAACTGCTTTGTGATGTGTGAATGCAACTCACAGAGTTACACATTTCTTTTCATTGATTAGTTTGCTAACTCTGTTTTCTTGAAATCTACAATGACATGTTTCTTTTTTAATTATTATACTGTGAGTTCTAGGGTACATGTACATAACGTGCTGCTTTGTTACATATGTACATTTGTGCCATTTGGAGTGCTGCACCCATCAACTCATCAGCACCCATCAACTCGTCATTTACATCAGGTATAACTCCCAATCCATCCCCCATCCCCCTTCCCCATGATAGGCCCCGGTGTGTGATGTTCCTCTTCCTGAGTACAAGTGATCTCATCGTTCAGTTCCCACCTATGGGTGAGAACATGCGGTGTTTGGTTTTCTGTTCTTGCGATAGTTTGTTGAGAATGATGGTCTCCAGCTGCATCCATGTCCCTACAAAGGACACAAACTCATCGCTTTTTATGGCTGCATAGTATTCCATGGTGTATATGTGACACATTTTCTTAATGCAGTCTGTGACTGATGGACATTTGGGTTGAATCCAAGTCTTTGTTATTATGAATAGTGCCGCAATAAACATACAGGTGCATGTGTCTTTATAGCAGCATGATTTATAATCCTTTGGGTATATACCCAGTAATGGGATGGCTGGGACATATGGTAGTTCTAGTTCTAGATCCTTGAGGAATCGCCATACTGTTTTCCATAATGGTTGAACTAGTTTACAATCCCACCAACAGTGTGAAAGTGTTCCTATTTCTCCACACTCTCTCCAATACCTGTTGTTTCCTGACTTTTTAATGATTGCCATTCGAACTGGTGTGAGATGGTATCTCATTGTGGTTTTGATTTGCATTTCTCTGATGGCCAGTGATGATGAGCATTTTTTCATGTGTTTGTTGGCTCTATGAATGTCCTCTTTTGAGAAATGTCTGTTCATATCCTTTGCCCACTTTTTGATGGGGTTGTTTTTTTTTCCTATAAATTTGTTTGAGTTCTTTGTAGGTTCTGGATATTAGGCCTTTGTCAGATGAGTAGATCACAAAAATTTTTTCCCATTCTGTAGGTTGCCTGTTCACTCTGATGGTAGTTTCTTTTGCTGTGTAGAAGCTCTTTAGTTTAATGAAATCCAATTTGTCAATTTTGGCTTTTGCTGCTGTTGCTTTTCGTGTTTTAGACATGAAGTCCTTGCCCATGCCTAAGTCCTGAATGGTATTACCTAGGTTTTCTTCAATGATTTTTATGGTATTAGGTCTAACATTTAAGTCTCTAATCCATCTTGAATTAATTTTCGTATAAGGAGTAAGGAAAGGATCCAGTTTCAGCTTTCTACTTATGGCTAGCTAATTTTCCCAGCACTATTTATTAAATAGGGAATCCTTTCTCCATTTCTTGTTTCTCTCAGGTTTATCTAAGATCAGATGGCTGTAGATGTGTGGTATTATTTCTGAGGACTCTGTTCGGTTCCATTGGTCTATATCTCTGTTTTGGTACCAGTACCATGCTGTTTTGGTTACTGTAGCCTTGTAGTATAGTTTGACGTCAGGTAGCGTGATGCTTCCAGCTTTGTTCTTTTGACTTAGGATTGTCTTGGAGTTACAGGCTCTGTTTTGGTTCCATATGAACTTTAAAGCAGTTTTTTCTAATTCTGTGAAGAAACTCGTTGGTAGCTTGATGGGGATGGCATTGAATCTATAAATTACCTTGGGCAGTATGGCCATTTTCACGATATTGATTCTTCCTATCCATGAGCATGGTATGTTCTTCCATTTGTTTGTGTCCTCTTTTATTTCACTGAGAAGTGGTTTGTAGTTCTACTTGAAGAGGTCCTTTACATCCCTTGTAAGTTGAATTCCTAGCTATTTTATTCTCTTTGAAGCAATTGTGAATGGAAATTCATTCATGATTTGGCTCTCTATTTGTCTGTTACTGGTGTATAAGAATGCTTGTGATATATGCATATTAATTTTGTATCCTGAGACTTTGCTGAGGTTTCCTATCAGCTGAAGGAGATTTTGGGCTGAGACAATGGGGTTTTCTAAATATACAATCATGTCACCTGCAAACAGGGATAATTTGACTTCTTCTTTTCCTAACTGAATACACTTTATTTCTTTCTCTTGCCTGATTACCCAAGCCAGAACTTCCAACACTATGTTGAACAGGAGTGGTGAGAGAGGGCATCCCTGTCTTGTGCCAGTTTTCAAAGGGAATGCTTCCAGTTTTTGCCCATTAAGTATGATATCGGCTGTGGGTTTGTCATACACAGCTATTATGATTTTGAGATACGTTCCATCAATACCGAATTTGTTGAGCATTTTTGGCATGAAGGGCTGTTGAATTTTGTCAGCGGCTTTTTCTGCATCTATTGAGATAATGATGTGGTTCTTGTCTTTGGTTCTGTTAATATGCTGGATTATGTTTATTGATTTGCATATGTTGAACCAGCCTTGCATCCCAGGGATGAAGCCCACTTGATCATGGTGGATAAGCTTTTTGATGTGTTGCTGGATCCTGTTTGCCAGTATTTTATTGAGGATTTTTGCATCGATGTTCATCAGGGATATTGGTATTTTATTCTCTTTTTTTGTTGTGTCTCTGCCAGGCTTTGGTATCAGGATGATGTTGGCCTCATAAAATGAGTTACGGAGGATTCCCTCTTTTTCTATTGATTGGAATAGTTTTGGAAGGAATGGTACTAGCTCCTCCTTGTACCTCTGGTAGAATTCAGCTGTGAATCCATCTGGTCCTGGACTTTTTTCCGTTGGTAGGCTATTAATTATTGCCTCAATTTCAGAGCCTGCTATTGGTCTATTCAGAAATTCAGCTTCTTCCTGGTTTAGCCTTGGAAGAGTGTAAGTGTCCAGGAAATTATCCATTTCTTCTAGATTTTCTAGTTTATTAGCGTAAAGGTGTTTATAGAATTCGCGGATGGTAGTTTGTATTTCTGTGGGGTCGGTGGTGATATCCCCTTTATCATTTTTTATTTTGTTATTTGATTCTTGTCTCTTTTCTTCTTTATTAGTCTTTCCAGAAGTCTATCAATTTTGTTGATCTCTTCAAAAAACCAACTCTTGGATTCATTGATTTTTTGGGGTTTTTTTTTTTGTGTCTCTATCTCCTTCAGTTCTGCTCTGATCTGAATATTTCTTGCCTTCTGCTAGTTTTTGAATGTGTTTGCTCTTGCTTCTCTAGTTCTTTTCATTGTGATGTTAGAGTGTCAATTTTATATCTTTCCAGCTTTCCCTTGTGGGCATTTAGTGCTATAAATTTTCATCTACACACTGCTTTAAATGTGTCCCAGAGATTCTGGTATGTTGTATCTTTGTTCTCATTGGTTTCAAAGAATATCTTTATTTCTGCCTTCATTTTGTTGTGTACCCAGTAGTCATTCAGGAGCAGGTTATTCAGTTTCCATGTAGTTGAGTGGTTTGGATTGAGTTTCTTAGTCCTGAGTTCTAGTTTGATTGTCCTGTGGTCTGAGAGACAGTTTGTTATAATTTCTGTTCTTGTGCATTTGCTAAGGAGTGCTTTATTTCCAATTATGTGGTCAAATTTCGAATAAGTGTGATGTGGTGCTAAGAAGAATGTATATTCTGTTAATTTGGGGTGAAGAGTTCTGTAGATGTCTATTAGGTCTGCTTGATGCAGAGATGAGTTCAATTCCTGTATATCCTTGTTAACTTTCTGTCTCATTGATCTGTCTAATGTTGACAGTGAGGTGTTGAAGTCTCCCATTATTATTGTATGGGAGTCTAAGTCTCTTTGTAAGTCTCTAAGGACTTGCTTTATGAATCTTGGTGCTCCTGTATTGGGTACATATATATTTAGGATAGTTAGGTCTTCCTGTTGAATTGATCCCTTTACCATTATGTAATGGCCTTCTTTATCTCTTTTGATCTTTGATAGTTTGAAGTCTGTTTTATCAGAGACTAGTATTGCAACCCTTGCTTTTTTTTGTTCTCCATTTGCTTGGTAGATCTTCCTCCATCCCTTTATTTTGAGCCTATGTATGTCTCTGCGTGTGAGATGGGTCAACTGAATACAGCAGACTGATAGGTCTTGACTCTTTATCCAGTTTGCCAGTCTGTGTCTTTTAATTGGAACATTTTGTCCATTTACATTTAAGATTAATATTGTTATGTGTGAATTTGATACTGCCATTATGATATTAACTGGTTATTTTGCTGGTTAGTTCATGCAGTTTCTTCCTAGCCTCGATGGTCTTTACATTTGGCATGTTTTTGCAGTGGCTGGTACCGGTTGTTCCTTGCCATATTTACTGCTTCCTTTAGGGTCCATCGTAAGGCATCCTGGTGGTGACAAAATCTCTAAGCATTTGCTTATCTGTAAAGGATTTTATTTCTCCTTCACTTATGAAACTTAGTTTGGCTGGATATGAAATTCCGGGTTGAAAATTCTTTTCTTTAAGAATGTTGAATATTGGCCCCCACTCTCTTCTGGCTTGGAGAGTTTCTGCCAAGGGATCTGCTGTTAGTCTGATGGGCTTCCTTTGTGGGTAACCCGACCTTTCTCTCTGGCTGCCCTAATATTTTTTCCTTCATTTCAACTTTGGTGAATCTGGCAATTATATGTCTTGGAGTTGCTCTTCTCGAGGAGTATCTTTGTGGCGTTCTCTGTATTTCTTGGATTTGAATGTTGGCCTGTGCTAGTAGGTTGGGGAAGTTCTCTTAAATGATATCCTGAAGAGTGTTCTCCAACTTCGTTCCATTTTCCCCCTCACTTTCAGGTACCACAATCAGATGTAGATTTGGTCTTTTTACATAATCCCATACTTCTTGCAGACTTTGTTCATTTCTTCATCTTTTTTCTTTTGGTTTCTCTTCTCGCTTCATTTCATTCATTTGATCCTCATTTGCTGATATTGTTTCTTCCAGTTGATCGAGTCGGTTACTGAAGCTTGTGCATTTGTCACGTATTTCTCATGTCATGGTTTTCATCTCTGTCTGTTCGTCTATGACCTTCTCTGCATTAATTATTCTGGTTATCAATCCTTCCACTCTTTTTTAAGATTTTTAGTTTCTTTGCGCTGGGTACGTAATTCCTCCTTTAGTTCTGAGAAGTTTGATGGACTGAAGCCTTCTTCTCTCATCTCATCAAAGTCATTCTCCATCCAGCTTTGATCCTTTGCTGGTGATGAGCTGCGTTCCTTTGCAGGGGGAGATGCACTCTTATTTTTTGAATTTCCAGCTTTTCTGCCCTGCTTTTTCCCATCTTTGTGGTTTTATATGCCTCTGGTCTTTGATGATGGTGATGTACTGATGAGGTTTTGGTGTACGTGTCCTTCCTGTTTGATAGTTTTCCTTCTAACAGTCAGGACCCTCAGCTGTAGGTCTGTTGGAGATTGCTTGAGGTCCACTCCAGACCCTGTTTGCCTGGGTGTCAGCAGCAGAGGCTGCAGAAGATAGAATATTGCTGAACAGCGAGTTTACCTGTCTGATTCTTGCTTTGGAAGCTTCCTCTCCGGGGTGTACTCCACCCTGTGAGGTGTGGGGTGTCAGACTGCCCCTAGTGGGGTATGTCTCCCAGTTAGGCTACTCAGGATACAAGGACCCACTTGAGCAGGGAGTCTCTCCCTTCTCAGATCCCAACCTCCGTGTTGGGAGATCCACTGCTCTCTTCAAAGCTGTCAGACATAGTCGTTTGCATCTGCAGACGTTTCTGCTTTTTGCTGTTGTTGTTTTTTAGCTGTGCCCTGTCCCCAGAGGTGGAGTCTACAGAGACAGGCAGGATTCCTTGAGCTGCTGTGAGCTCCACCCAGTTCAAGCTTCCCAGCAGCTTTGTTTACCTACTTAAGCCTCAGCAATGGTGGGTGACCCTCCCCCAGCCTCGCTGTTGCCTTGCAGTTAGATAGCAGACTGCTGTGCTAGCAATGAGGGAGGCTCCGTGGGCGTGGGACCCTCCCGGCCAGGTGTGGGATATAATCTCCTGGTGCACTCGTTTGCTTAAAGCACAGTATTGGGGTGGGAGTTACCCAATTTTCCAGGTGGAGAACCTGACTTGTTATGTGCGAATTCAGGTCACTGAGTTACAACTGTATTTCTTGTAGCCTTTTGCAAGCCCTGTTTTTGTGGAATCTGACAACTGATACTGCGGATCACTTTGAAGACTGTACAGCTAAAGAAAATATCCTCAGATACACCCTTGAAAGTAGTTTCCTGAGAAATCTCTTACTCTTTTGTGAATTCATCTCACAGAGTTACACCTTTGTGTTCATGAAGCTGTTGCTAACAAAGTTCTCGTGGAGTCTGCAAAGTGATATTTGAGAGCGCATTGTGGGCTATGGTCAAAAAGGAAATATTCTCAGATAAAAGGTGGAAAGAAGCATTCTGAGAAACTGCTTCATGATGTGTGAATGCAACTCACAGAGTTATACTTTTCTTTTCATTGGCTCAGTATACTAACTCTGTTTTCCTAAAATCTGCAACGACATATTTCTTAGCGCAATGAAACTTACGGAGACAAAGGATATATCCTCAGATAAAAAGTAGAAAGAAACTTTCTGAGATACTGCTTTGTGATGTGTGATTTCAACTCACTGTTTTAAAAATGTATTTCGTGGAGCCATTTCCTAGCCTGTTTTGTGGAATCTGAGAACTGATATTTCGGATCGCTTTGAAGATGATACGGAAAAATGAAATATCCTCAGATAGAAATGAGAAAGAAATTCTCTGAGAAAGTTCTTTGTGTTCTGTGAATTCATCTCACAGAGTTCCACTTTTTGGTTTGTTAATCTCTTTGCTAACACTGTTCTTATGGAATCTGCAAAGTGATATTTGGGAGCACATTGAGGTCTATGGAGGAAAAGAAAATATCCTCAGATAAAAACAAGAAAGAAGATTTCTGAGAAACCTATTTTTGATCTGTGAATTCATCTCACCGAATTCCAACATTCTCTTCTTGAAGTCGTTTCCTAACACTGTTCTCGAGGAAACTGCAAAGAGATATTTAGGAGTGCATTGAGGGCTATGGTGAAAAAGGAAATAACCTCAGATAAAAACTGGAAAGAAGCGTTCTGAGAAACTGCTTCAGGACATGTGAATGCAACTCACAGAGTTACACTTTTCTGTTCATTGATCAATTTGCTACCTCTGTATTCTTGATATCCGCAATAGCATATTACATAGCACAATGAAGCTATGGTGACAGGAAATATCCTCAGAAAAAAAGTAGAAAAAAGCTTTCTGAGAAACTGATTTCTGATGTGTGAAATCAGTTCATTGAGCTACAATGGTATTTCTTGGAGCCTTTTGCTAGCCTTGTTTTGGTGGAATCTGAGAACTGATATTTCAGATTGCTTTGAAGTCTGTACGGCCAAAGGAAATATCCTCAGATAGACATTTGAAAGTACTTTTTTGTGAAACTTTTACTGTTCTGTGATTTCATGTCACAGAGTTCCACCTTTCTGTTCATGAAGCTGTTTGCTAATACTGTGCTCGTGTAATCTGCATAGAGATACTTGGTGTGCATTGAGGGCTATGGTGAAAAAGGAATTGTAATCAGCTAAAAGGAGAAAGAATCTTTCTGAGAATCTTCTTTGTGATCTGTGAATTTATCTCACAGAGTTGCACCTTTCTGTTCATCAAGCCGTTTCCTAACAAAGTTCTTGTGGAATCTGAAAAGTGATATTTGGGAGTGCATTGAGGGCTATGGGGGAAAAGGAAATATCCTCAGATAAACACTTGAAAGAAACTTTCTGAGAAACTTCTTTGCGATCTGTGAATTCATCTCACAGAGTTCCACCTTTCTGTTCATGGAACCTTTTGCTGACACTGTCCTCCTGGGAACTACAAAGTGATATTTGGGAGCGCATTGAGGGCTATGGTGAAAAAGGAAATATCCCTAGATAAAAATTGGAAAGAAGTGTTCTGAGAAACTGCTTCATGACATGTGAATGCAACTCACAGAGTTACACTTTTCTTTTCATTGATCAGTTTGCTAACTCTGTATTTTGAAATCTACAATGGTATATTTCTTAGCACAATGATGCTAATGGTGACAAAGGAAATATCCTCAGACAAAAAGTAGAAAGAAACTTCCTGAGAAACTGTTTTGTGATGTGTGACTTCAACTCACTGAGTTACAACTGTATTTCATGGAGTCGTTTCCTATCCCTGTTTCTGTGGAATCTGAGAACTGATATTTCGGATCACTTTGAAGACTATATGGCCAAGGAAATATCCTCAGATAAACACTTGGAGGAAGTGTTCTGAGAAATTTCTTTCTGTTCTGTGAATTCATCTCACAGAGATCCACCATTTGGCTCATGAAGCTGTTTGCTCATACTGTTCTTGTGGAAACTGCATAGAGATACTTGGAGCACATTGAAGGCTATGGTGGAGAAAGAAATATAATCAGATAAAAACGAGAAAGAATCTTTCTGTGAAACGTCTTTGTGTTCTGTGAATTTATCACACAGAGTTCCACCATTCTGTTCATGATGCCGTTTGCTAACATAGTTCTCATGGAATCTGCAAAGTGATATTTGGGAGCCCATTGAGGGCTGGTGAAAAAGGCAATATCATCAGAAAAAAAGTGGAAAGAAGTATTCTGTGAAACTGCTTCGTGACGTGTGACTGCAACTCACAGAGTTGCACTTTTCTTTTTATTGATCAGTTTACTAACTCTGTTTTCTTGAAATCTGCAATGGCATATTTCTTAGTGCAATGAAGCTTACAGTGACAAAGGAAATATCCTCATATAAAAAGTAGAAAGAAGCTTTCTGAGAAACTGTTTTGTGATGTGTGATTTCAACTCACTGTGTTAAAAATGTATTTCATGGAGCCGTTTGCTAGCCTGTTTTTGTGGAATCTGAGAACTGATATTTCGGATCACTTTGAAGACGATACAGAAAAATGAAATATCCTCAGATAGGAATGAGAAAGAAATATTCTGAGAAATTTCTTTGTGTTCTTTGAATTCATTTCAACGATTTCTACTTTTCAGTTCATGAAGCTCTTTGCTAACACTGTTCTAGTGGAATCTGCAAAATGATATTTGGGAGCACATTGAGGGCTATGGAGGAAAAGAAAATATCCTCAGATAAAAATAAGAAAGAAGATTTCTGAGAAATCTATTTGTGATCTTTGAATTCATCTCACAGAGTTCCACCTTTCTCTTCCTGAAGCCATTTGCTAACACTGTGCTCATGAAAACTGCAAAGTGATATTTGGGAGTGCATTGAGGGCTATGGTGAAAAAGGAAATATCCTCAGATAAAAACTGGAGAGAAACATTTTGAGAAACTGCTTTGTGACGTGTGAATGCAGCTCACAGGGTTACACTTTTCTTTTCATTGATCAGTTTACTAACTCTGTTTATCGAAATCTGCAAAGGGATATTTTGAGCGCAAGGAAGCTTATGGTGACAAAGGAAATATTCTCAGATAAAAAGTAGAAAAAAGCGTTTTGAGAAATTGCTTTGTGATGTGTGAATACAATTCACTGAGTTACAAATGTATTTTGTGGAACCATTTGCTGGCCTGTTTTTGTGGAATCTGAGAACTGATATTTCAGATGGCTTTGAAGATGATACGGAAAAATGAAATATCCTCAGATAAAAATGAGAAAGAAATTTTCAGAGGAATTTCTTTGTGTTCTCTGAATTCATCCTACAAAGTTCCACCTTTCGGTTCATGAAGCTCTTTGCTAACACTGTTCCTGTGGAATCTGCATAGTGATATTTGGGAGTGCATTGAGGGCTATGGAGGAAAAGAAAATATCCTCAGATAAAAACGAGAAAGAAGCTGTCTGAGAAACTTCTTTGTGATCTCTGAATTCATCTCACAGAATTCTACCTTTCTCTTCTCGAAGCCATTTGCTAACACTGTTCTTGAGGAAACTGCAAAGTGATATTTGGGAGCACATTGAAGGCTATGGTGAAAAAGGAAATATCCTCAGATAAAAACTGGATAGAAGTTTTCTGAGAAACTGCTTTGTGACGTGTGAATGCAACTCACAGAGTTACACTTTTCTTTTCATTGATCAGCTTATTAACTCTGTTTTCTTGAAATCTGCAATGGCATATTTCTTAGCGCAAGGAAGCTTACAGTGACAAAGGAAATATCCTCATATAAAAAGTAGAAAGAAGCTTTCTGAGAAACTGATTTGTGATTTGTGAACTCAACTCACTGAGTTACATCTGTTTCGTGGAGCCATTTGCGAGCCATGTTTTTGTGGAATCTGAGAACTAATATTTCAGATTGCTTTGACGATGATAAGGAAAAAGGAAATATCCTCAGATAAACACTTGAAGGAACATTTCCGAGAAATTTCTTTCTGTTCTGTGAATTCATCTCACAGAGCTCCACCTTTCCGTTCATGAATCTGTTTGCTAATACTGTTCTCGTGGAATCTGTAAAGTGATATTTGGGAGTGTATTGAGGGCTAAGGTGGAAAATGAAATATAATCATTTAAAAATGAGAAAGAATCTTTCAGATAAACATCTTTGTGATCTGTGAATTTATCTCACAGTGTTCCACCTTTCTCTTCATGAAGCCATTTTCTAACAAAGTTCTTGTGGAATCTACAAAGTGATATTTGGGAGCGCATTGAGGGCTATGGTCAAAAAAGAAATATCCTCAGATAAAAATTGGAAAGAGGCATTCTGAGAAACTGCTTTGTGACGTGTGAATGCAACTTAAAGAGTTACACTTTTCTTTTCATTGATCAGTTTACTAACTCTGTTTTCTTGAAATCTGCAATGGCGTATTTCTTAGCTCAATGAAGCTAATGGTGACAAAGGAAATATCCTCAGATAAAAAGTAGAAAGAAGCTTTCTGAGAAACTGATTTGTGACGTGTGAATCAACTCACTGAGTTACAAGTGTATTTTGTGGAGCCGTTTTGTAGCCCTGTTTTTGTGGAATCTGAGAACTGATATTTCGGATCGCTTTGAAGACAATACAGAAAAAGGAAATATCCTCAGATAAACACTGGAAATAAGTTTTCTGAGAAATTCCTTTCTGTTCTGTGAATTCATCTCCCTGAGCTCCACCTTTCTGTTCATTAGGCTGTTTGCTAATACTGTTCTAATGGAATCCGCATATAGATACTTTGAGCGCATTGAGGGCAATGGTGGAAAAGGAAATATAATCAGATAAAAATGAGAAATAATCTTTCTGAGAAACTTCTTTGTGATCTGTGAATTTATCTCACAGAGTTCCACCATTCTGTTCATGAAGCCTTTTGATAACAAAGTTCTCGTGGAACCTGCAAAGTGATATTTGGGAGCACATTGAGGGCTATGGTGAAAAAATAAATATCCTCAGATGAACACCGGAAAGTAGCGTTCTGAGAAACTGCTTCATGACGTGTGAATGCAACTCACAGAGTAACACCTTTCTTTTCATTGATCAGGTTTCTAACTCTGTTTTCTTGTAATCTGCAATGGCATATTTCTTAAGGCAATGAAGCTTACAGTGACAAAGGAAATATCCTCAGATAAAAAGTAGAAAGAAGCTTTCTGAGAAACTGCTTTGTTATGTGTGATTTCAACTTACTGAGTTACAAATGGATTTCCTGGAGTCGTTTGTTAGCCTGTTTTTGTGGAATCTGAGAACTGATATTTCGGATCACTTTGAAGACGATACGGAAAAATGAAATATCCTCAGATAAAAACGAGAAAGAAGTTTTCTGAGAAATTTCCTTGTGTTCTGTGAATTCATCTCACAGAGATCCACCTTTCGGTTCATGAAGCTCTTTGTTAACACTGTTCTAGTCGAATCTGCAAAGTGATATTTTGAAGCGCATTGAAGGCTATGGAGGAAAACAAAATATAATAAGATGAAAACGAGAAAGACGCTGTCTGAAAAACTTCATGGTCATCTGTGAATTCGTCGCACAGAATTCCACCTTTCGGTTCACAAAGCTCTTAGTTAACATTCTTCTAGCAGAATCTGCAACATGATATTTTGGAGCACTTTGAGGGCTATGGAGGAAAAGAAAATATCCTCAGATAAAAACGAGAAAGAATCTTTCTGAGCTACATCTTTGTGATCTGGGAATTCATCTCACAGAGTTACACCTTTCTCTTCTTGAAGCCATTTGCTAACACCGTTCTCATGGAAACTGCAAAGTGATAATTTTTAGCGCACTGAGGGCTGTCTTGAAAAAGGAAATATTCTCACATAGAAAATGGAAATAAGCGTTCTGAGAAACTGCTTCATGACGTGTGACTGCAACTCACAGAGTTAAACTTTTCTTTTCATTGATCAGGCTGCTAACTCTGTTTTCTTGAAATCTGCAATGGCATACTTCTTAATGAAATTAAGCTAATGGTGATGAAGGAAATATTCTCAGATGAAAAGTAGAAAGAAGCTTTCTGAGAAACTGCTTTGTGATGTGTGAATTCAACTGACCGAGTTACAACTGTATTTCGTGGAGCAGTTTGCCAGCCCTGTTTTTGTGGAATCTGAGAACTGATATTTCGGATTGCTTTGAAGACTATACGGCCAAAGGAAATATCCTCTGATAAACACTTGAAAGATATTTTCTGAGAAATTTCTTTCTGTTCTGTGAATTCATTTCAGAGTTCCACCTTTCTGTTCATGAAGCTGTTTGCTAATACTGTTCTCGTGGAATCTGCAATGAGATACTTGGAGCGCATTGAGGGCTATGGTGGAAAACGAAACATAATCAGATAAATACGAGGAAGAATCTTTGTGAAAAACTTCTTTGTGGTCTGTGAATTTATCTCACAGAGTTCCACCTTTCTGTTCATGAAGCCGCTTGTTAACAAAGTTCTCGTGGAATCTGCAAAGTGATATTTGGGAGCACATTGAGGGCTATGGTGAAAAAGGAAATATCCTCAGATAAAAACTGAAAAGGAGCGTTCTGAGAAACTGCTTTGTGACATGTGAATGCAATGCACAAAGTTACACTTTTCTATTCATTCATCAGTTTGCTAACTCTGTTTTCTTGAAAAATGCAATGGCATATTTTTTAGTGCAATGAAGCTTACAGAGACAAAAGAAATATCCTCAGATAGAAAGTAGAAACAAGCTTTCTGAGAATCTGCTTTGTGATGTGTGATTTCAACTCACTGAGTTACAAATATATTTCATGGAGCCGTTTGCTAGCCTCCTTTTGTGGAAAATGAGAACTGATATTTCTTATTGCTTTGAGGATGATACAGAAAAAGGAAATATCCTCAGATAAAAACAAGAAAGAAGTTTTCTGAGAAATTTTTATCTGTTCTATCTGTGAGAATTCATCTCACAGAGTTCCACCTTTCTGTTCATGAAGGTGTTTGGTAATACTGTACTCGTGGAATCTGCAAAGTGATATTTGGGAGCACATTGAGGGCTATGGAGGATATTGAAATATAATAAGATAAAAATGAGAAAGAAGCTGTCTGAGAAACTACTTTCTGATCTGTGAATTCGTCTCACAGAGTTCCATCTTTCTATTCATGGAGCCATTTGCTAACACTGTTCTCCTGGAAACTTCAAAGTGATATTTGGGAGCGCATGGAGGGCTATGGTGAAAAAGGAAATATCCTCAGATAAAAATTGGAAAGAAGCATTCTGAGAAACTGCTTCATGATGTGTGAATGCAACTCACAGAGTTACACTCTTCTTTACATTGATCAGTTTGCTAATTCTGTTTCCTTGAAATCTGCAAAGGCATATTTCTTATCACAGTGAAGCTTATGGTGACAAAGGAAATATCCTCAGATAAAAAATAGAAAGAAGCTTTCTGAGAAACTGCTTTGTGATTAGTGATTTCAATTCACTGAGTTACAAATGTATTTCGTGGAGCCGTTTGCTAGCTTGCTTTTGTAGAACATGAGAATTGATATTTTGGATCGCATTGAAGATGAAACAGAAAAATGAAATATCCTCACATAAAAACGAGAAAGAAGTTTTCTGAGGCATTTCTTTGTGTTCTGTGAATTCATCTCACAGAGTTCCACCTTTCGTTTCATGAAGCTCTTTTCAAACACTATTCTAGTGGCATCTGCAAAGTGATATTTGGGAGCACATTGAGGGCTATGGAGGAAAACGAAATATAATAAGGTGAAAACGAGAAAGAATCTTTCTGAGAAACTTCTTTGTGATCTCTGAATTTATCTCACAGAGTTCCACCTTTCTGATCATGAAGCAGTTTGCTAACACTGTTCTCCTGGAAACAGCAAAGTGATATTTGGGAGTGCATTGAGGACAATGGAGGAAAAGGAAATATCCTCAGATAAAAACGAGAAAGAAGCTGTCTGAGAAACTTCTTTGTGATCTGTGAATTCATCTCACAGAGTTCCACCTTTCTGTTTATGGAGCCATTTGCTAACACTGTTCTCCTGGAACCTTCAAAGTAATATTTGGGAGTGGATTGAGGGCTATGGAGGAAAGGAAAATATCCTCAGATAAAAACGAGAAAGAAGCTTTCTGAGAAACTTCTTTGAGATCTGTGAATTCATCTCATAGAGTTCCACCTTTCTAATCTTGAAACTGTTTGCTAACACTGTTGTCATGGAATTTGCAAAGTGATATGTGGGAGCAAATTGAGGGCTATGGAGGAAAACGAAATAAAGTAGGATGAAAACGAGGAAGAATCTGTCTGAGAAAGTTCTTTGTGATCTGTGAATTTATCTCACAGAGTTCCACCTTTCTATTCATGGAGCCGTTTGCTAACACTGTTCTCCTGGAAATTGCAAAATGATATTTGGGAGTGCATTGAGGACTATGGTGAAAAAGGAAATATCCTCAGATAAAAGCTGGAAAGAAACGTTCAGAGAAACTGCTTCGTGACGTGTGAATGCAACTCACAGAGTTACACTTTTCTTTTCATTCATCAGTTTTCTAAATCTGTTTTGTTGAAATCTACAATGGCATATTTCTTAGCACAATGGTGCTAATGGTGACAAAGGAAATAGCCTCAGATAAAAAGTAGAAAGAAGCTTTCTGAGAAAGTGATTTGGAATGTGTGATTCCAACTCACTGAGTTACAACTGTATTTCCTGGAGCCATTTGCTGTTCCTGTTTTGTGGAATCTGAGAACTGATGTTTCGGATCGCTTTGAAGACTATTCGGGAAACAGAAATATCCTCAGGTAATCACTTGAAAGAAGTTTTCTGAGAAATTTCTTTCTGTTCTGTGAATTCATCTCAAAGAGTTCTACCTTTCTGTTCATGAAGCTGTTTGCTAATACTGTTCTTGTGGAATCTGCAAAGTGATATATGGGAGCACATTGAGGGCTATGGAGGAAAAGGAAATATAATCAGATAAACACGAGAAAGAATCTTTCTGAGAAACTTCTTTGTGATCTGTGAATTTATTTCACAGAGTTCCACCTTTCTGTTCATGAAGCTGTTTGCTAATAAGGTTCACATGGAATCTGAAAAGTGACATTTGGGAGCGCATGGAGGTCTATGGTGAAAAAGGAAATATCCTCAGATTAAAACTGGAAAGAAGCATTCTGAGAAACTGCTTCATGACATGTGAATGCAACTCAAAGAGCTACACTTTTATTTTCATTCATCAGTTTGCCATCTCTGTTTTCTTGAAATCTGCAATGGGACATGTCTTAGCTCAATGAAGCTTACAGTGACAAAGAAAATATCCTCAGATAAAAAGTAGAAAGAAGCTTTCTGAGAAACTGCTTTGTGATGTATGATTTCAACTCACTGAGTTACAAGTGTATTTCATGGAGCTGTTTGTTAGCCTGTTTTTGTGGAATCTGAGAACTGATATTTCGAATCGCTTTCAACACGATACAGAAAAACGAAATATCCTCAGATAAAAACGAGAAAGAAGTTTTCTGAGAAATTTCTTTGTGTTATGTGAATTCATCTCACAGAGTTCCACCTTTCAGTTCATGAAGCTCTTTGCTAACGCTGTTCTAGTGGAATCTGCAAAGTGATATTTGGGAGTGAATGGAGGGCAGTGGAGGAAAAGAAAATATCCTCAGATGAAAACAAGAAAGAAGCTGTCTGAGAAGCTTCTTTGTGATCTGTGAATTTACCTCACAGAGTTTCACCTTGCTCTTATTGAAGCTGTTTGCTAACACTGTTCTTGTGGAACCTGCAAAGTGATATTTGGGAGCACTTAGAGAGATATGGTGAAAAAGGAAATATCCTCAGATAAAAACTGGAAAGATGTTTATAAAAAAAATGCTTTATGACGAGTGAATGCTACTCACAGAGTTACACTTTTCTTTTCATTGATCAGTTTATTAACTCTGTTTTCTTGTAATCTGCAAAGGGATATTTCTTAATGCAAGGAAGCTTATGGTGACAAACGAAATATCCTCAGATAAAAAGTAGAAAGATAAAAGATAAATGCTCTGTGATGTGTGAGTTAAACTCACTGAGTTGCACCTGTATTTCATGGAGCCATTTGGCAGCCCTGTTTTTGTGGAATCTGAGAACTGATATTTCAGATCATTTTGAAGATGATACGGAAAAAGGAAATATCATCAGATAAACACTTGAAAGATATTTTCTGAGAAATTTCTTTCTATTCTGTGAATTTATATCACAGAGTTCCACCTTTCTGTTCATGAAGCTGTTTACTAATACTGTTCTCGTGGAATCTGCAAAGTGATATTTGGGAGTGTATTGAGGGCTAAGGTGGAAAAGGAAATATAATCATATAAAAATGAGAAAGAATCTTTCAGATAAACATCTTTGTGATCTGTGATTTTATCTCACAGTGTTCCACCTTTCTCTTCATGAAGCCATTTTCTAACAAAGTTCTCGTGGAATCTGCAAAGTGATATTTGGGAGTGCATTGAGGGCTATGGTCAAAAAGGAATTATCCTCAGATAAAAACTGGAAAGAAGCATTCTGAGAAACTGCTTTGTGACGTGTGAATACAATTCACAGAGTTACACTTTTCTTTTCATTGATCAGTTTACTAACTCTGTTTTCTTGAAATCTGCAAAGGGATATTTCTTAGTGCAAGGAAGCTTATGGTGACAAAGGAAATATTCTCAGATAAAAAGTAGAAATAATCTTTATGAGAAACTGCTTTTGATGTGTGAATTCAACTCACTGAGTTACATCTGTATTTCTTTGGGCCGTTTCCCAGCCCTGTTTTTGTGGAATCTGAGCACTGATATTTCAGATCGCTTTGAAGATGATACGGTAAAAGAAAATATCCTCAGATAAAAACGAGAAAGAAGTTTTCTGAGAAATTCCTTTCTGTTCTGTGAATTCATCTCACAGAGTTCCAACTTTCTGTTCATGAAGCTGTTTGCTAACACTGTTCTCCTGGAAACTGCAAAGTGATATTTGGCAGTGCATTGAGGACTATGGTGAAAAAGAAAATATCTTCAGATAAAAACTGGAAAGAAACGTTTGGAGAAACTGCTTCGTGATGTGTGAATGCAACTCAGAGAGTTACACTTTTGTTTTCATTGAGCAGTTAGCTAACCCTGGTTTCTTGAAATCTTCAATGGTGTATTTCTTAGTGCAATGAAGCTAATGGTGACAAAGGAAATATCCTCTGATAAAAAGTAGAAAGAAGCTTTCTTTTTTTTAAATTTTCATTTTATTTACTTATTTTTTTTGAGATTGAGTCTCACTCTGTCCTGGGGCTGGAGTGCAGTGGCGCGATCTCTGCTCACTGCAAGCTCCGCCTCCCAAGTTCACAGCATTCTCCTGCCTCAGCCTCCCAAGTAGCTGGGACTACAGGCGCCTGCCACCACGCCCAGCTAACTTTTTGTATTTTTAGTAGAGACGGGGTTTCACTGTGTTAGCCAAGATGGTCTCGTTCTGCTGACCTTGTGATCCGCCCGCCTCGGCCTCCCAAAGTGCTGGGATTACAGGCGTGAGCCACCGCACCTGGCCGAAAGTAGCTTTCTGAGAAACTGCTTTGTGATGTGTGACTTCAACTCACTGAGTTATAACTGTATTTCATGGAACTGTTTGCTGGGCCTGTTTTGCAGAATCTGAGAACTGATATTTTGGATCGCTTTGAACATGATACGGAAAAAGGAAATATCCTCAGATAAACACTTGAAAGTAGTTTTCTGAGAGATTTTTTTCGGTTCTGTGAATTCATCTCACAGAATTCCACCTTTCTGTTCATGAAGCCGTTTGCTAATACTGTTCTTATGGAATCTGCATAGAAATTCTTGGAGCGCATTTTGGGCTCTGGTGGAAAAGAAATATAATCAGATTAAAACGAGAAAGAAGCTTTCTGAGAAACTTCTTTGTGATCTGTGAATTCATCTCACAGAGTTCCACGTTTCTCTTCTTGAAGCTGTTTGCTAACACTGTTCTCGTGGAAACTGCGGAGTGATATTTGGGAGCGTTTTGAGGGCTATGGTGAAAAAGGAATTGTCCTCAGATGAAAATTGTATAGAAGCGTTCTGAGAAAATGCTTCGTGATATGTGAATTCAACTCACAGAGTTACACTTTCTTTCCATCAATCAGTTTGCTAACTCTTTTGTCTTGAAATCTGCAAAGAGATATTTCTTTTTATTTATTTATTTATTTATTTATTTATTTTTATTACTATTATTATACTTTAAGTTTTAGGATACATGTGCCTAACGTGCAGGTTTGTTATATATGTATCCTTGTGTCATGTTTTTGTGCTGCACCCATCAACACGTCAGCACCCATCAACTCGTCATTTACACAGGTATAACCCCCAGTGCAATCCCTCCCCACTCCCCCCTCCCCATGATAGCCCCCAGTGTGTGATGTTCCCATTCCCGAGTCCCAGTTATTTCATTGTTCAGTTCCCACCTATGAGTGAGAACATGCGGTGTTTTGTTTTCTGTTCTTGCAATAGTTTGCTGAGAATTATGGTTTCCAGCTGCATCCATGTCCCTACAAGGGACACAAACTCATCCTTTTTTATGGCCACATAGTATATCATGGTGTATATGTGCCACATTTTCTTAATCCAGTCTGTCACTGATGGACATTTGGGTTGGTTCCAAGTCTTTGCTACTGTGAATAGTGCTGCAACAATCATACGTGTGCGTGAGTCTTTATAGCCGCATGATTTATAATCCTTTGGGTATATCCCCAACAATGGGATGACTGGGTCGTATGGTACTTCTAGTTCTAGATCCTTGAGGAATTGCCATACTGATTTCCATAATGGTTGAACTAGTTTACAATCCCACCAACAGTGTAAAAGTGTTCCTATTTCTCCACATCCTCTCCAGCACCTGTTGTTTCCTGACATTTTAATGATTGCCATTCTGACTGGTGTGACATGGTATCTCATTGTGGTTTTGATTTGCATTTCTCTGATGGCCAGTGATGATGAGCATTTTTTCATGTGTCTCTACAGGGCTACAGTAATGAAAACAGCATGGTACTGGTACTAAAACAGAGATATAGACCAATAGAACAGAATAGAGTACTCAGAAATAATACCACACATCTACAGTCGTCTGATCTTTGAAAGAAGCTTTCTGAGAAACTGCTTCGTGATGTGTGAATTCAACTCACTGAGTTACACCTGTATTTCGTGGAGCCATTTGCCAGCCCTGTTTTTGTGGAATCTAAGAACTGATATTCGGATTGCTTTGAAGACGATACAGAAAAAGGAATTATCCTCACATAAAAATGAGAAGGAAGTTTTCTGAGAAATTTCTATCTATTCTGTGAATTCATCTCACAGAGTTCCACCTTTCTATTCATGAAGCTGTTTGCTAACACTGTTCTCGTGGAATCTGCAAAGTGATATTTGGGAGCGCATTGAGGGCTATGGAGGAAAACGAAATATAATAAGATAAAAACGAGGAAGACACTGTCTGAGAAACTTGTTTGTCATCTGTGAATTCAACTCACAGAGTTCCACCTTTCTGTTCATGGAGTCATTTGCTACGACTGTTCTCCTGGAAACTGCAAAGTGATATTTGGGAGCTCTTTGAGGGCTATGGTGAAAAAGGAAATATCCTCAGATAAAAACTGGAAAGAAGTGTTCTGAGAAACTGTTTCATGACGTGTGAATGCAACTCAGAGAGTTACACTTTTCTTTTTATTGATGAGTTTGCTAACTCTGTTTTCTTGAAATCTGCCATGGCATATTTCTTAGTGCAATGAAGCTTACCGTGACAAAGAAAATATCCTCAGATAAAAATTAGAAAGAAACTTTCTGAGAAACTGCTTTGTGAGACATGAATTCAACTCACTGAGTTACACCTGTGTTTCGTGGACCATTTGCCAGCCCTGTTTTTGTGAAATCTGAGAACTGATATTTCAGGTCACTTTGAAGACGATACGGAAAAAGGAAATATCCTCAGGTAAAAAATGCATAGAAGTGATCTGAGAAACTGTTTCATGACGTGTGAATGCAACTCACAGAGTTACACTTTCCTTCTCATTGATCAGTTTGCTAACTCTGTTTTCTTGAAATCTGCAATGGCATATTTCTTAGTACAATGAAGCTTACTGTGACAAAGGAAATATCCTCAGATAAAAAGTAGAAAGAAGCTTTCTGAGAAACAGCTTTGTGATGTGTGATTTCAACTAATTGAGTTACAAACGTATTTCGTGGAGGCTTTTGCTGGCCTGTTTTTGTGGAATCTGAGAACTGATATTTTGGATTGCTTTGAAGACAATATGGAAAAAGGAAATATTCTCAGAAAAAAAACGAGAAAGACGTTTTCTGAGAAATTTCTCTCTGTTCTATCTGTGAGAATTCATCTCACAGAGTTACACCTTTCTGTTTATGAAGCCGTTTGCTAACACTGTTCTCCTGGAAACTGCAAAGTGATATTTGGGAGCACATTGAGGGCTATGGAGGAAAAGAAAACATCCTCATATAAAAACGAGAAAGAAGGTTTCTGAGAAACTTTTTTGAGATCTGTGAATTTGTCTCACAGAGTTCCACCTTTCTCTTCTTGAAACGGTTTGCTAACACTGTTCTCATGGAAACTGCAAAGTGATATTTGAGAGCACTTTCAGGGCTGTGGTGAAAAAGAAAATATCCTCAGATAAAAACTGGAAAGAAGCGTTCAGAGAAACTGCTTTGTGATGTGCGAATGCAACTAACAGAGTTACTCTTTTCTTTTCATTGATCCGTTTACTAGCTCTATTTTCTTGAAATCTGCAAAGGGATATTTTTTATTGCAAAGAAATTTATGGTGACAAAGGAAATATCCTCAGATAAAAAGTAGAAAGAAGCTTTCTGAGAACCTGCTTTGTGATGTCTGAATTCAACTGACTGAGTTACACCTGTATTTCGTGGAGCCATTTGCCAGAGCTGTTTTTGTGGAATCTGAGAACTGATATTTCGGAGTTCTTTGAAGATGATACGGAAAAAGGAAATATCCTCAGATAAAAACGAGAAGGAAGTTTTCTGAGTAATTTCTATCCGTTCTATGAATTCATCTCCCAGAGTTCCACCTTTCTTTTCATGAAGCTGTTTTCTAATACTGTTCTCGTGGAATCTGCAAGGTGATATTTGGGAGCACATTGAGGGATATGGAGAAAAACGAAATATTATGAGATAAAAACGAGAAAGACGCTGTCTGAGAAACTTCTTTGTGATCTGTGAATTAATCTCACAGAGTTCACCTTTCTGTTCATGAAGCTGTTTGCTAACACTGTTCTCCTGGAAACTGCAAAGTGATATTTGGGAGCGCATTGAGGGCTATGTTGAAAAAGGAAATACAATCATGAAAAAACTGGAAAGAAGCATTCTGAGAAACTGCTTTGTGACAGGGAATTCAACTCACAGTGTTAACACTTTTATTTTCATTGATCAGTTTGCTTACTCTGTTTTCTTGAAATCTAAAATGTCTTATATCTTTGCGCAATGTAGCTAATGGTGACAAAGGAAATATCCTCAGATAAAAAGTAGAAAGAAGCTTTTGAGAAACTGATTTGTGATGTGTGAATTCAGCTCACTGAGTTACAACTATATTATGTGGAGCCATTTGCTAACCCTGTTTTTGTGGAAGCTGAGAACTGGTTTTTCGGATCTCTTTGAAGACTATATGGTCAAAGGAAATATCCTCAGATAAACACTTGAAAGACATTTTCTGAGAAATTTCTTTGTGTTCTGTGGATTCATCTCACAGAGTTCCACCTTTCTGTTCATGAAGCTGTTTGCTAATACTGTTCTTGTGGAATCTGCATAGAGATACTTGGAGCGCATTGAGGGCTATGGTGGAAAAGGAAATATAATCAGGTAAAAATGAGAAAGAAGCTTTCGGAGAAAGTTCTTTGTGACCTGTGAATTTATCCCACAGAGTTCCACCTTTGTGTTCATGAAACCGTTTGCGAGAAAAGTTCTCGTGGAATCTGCAAAGTGATATTTGGGAGAGCATTGAGGGCTATGGTGAAAAAGGAAATATTCTCAGATAAAAATTGGAAAAAAGCGTTCTGAGAAACTGCTTCATAACGTGTGAATGCAACTCACAGAGTTACACTTTTTTTTTCATTGATCAGTTTACTAAGTCTGTTTTCTTGAAATCTACAAAGGGATATTTCTTAGCGCCAGGAAGGTTACAGTGACAGAGGAAATATCCTCATATAAAAACTAGAAAGAAGCTTTCTGAGAAACTTCTTTGGGATCTGTGAATTCATCTCACAGACTTCCACCTTTCTCTTCTTCAAGCCATTTGCTAACATTGTTCTCGTAGAAACTGCAACGTGATATTTGAGTTCGCATTGAGGGCTATGATGAAAAAGAAAATATCCTCAGAAAAAAACTGGAAAACAACGTTCTGAGGAACTGCTTTGTGATGTTTGAATGCACTCAAAGAGTTACACTTTTCATTGATCAGTTAACTAAGTGTGTTTTTTTGAAATTTGCAAAGGGATATTTCTTAGTTCAAGGAAGCTTACAGTGACAGAGGAAATATCCTCAGATAAAAAAGTAGAAAGAAGCTTTCTGAGAAACTGATTTGTGATGTGTGAATTCAGCTCAGTGAATTACAAGTGTTTTACATTTAGCCGTTTTCTAGCCCTGTTTTTGTGTAATCTGAGAACTGATATTTCGGATTGCTTTGAAGACTATACGGCCAAAGGAAATATTCTGAGATAAACACTTGAAAGAAGATTTCTGAGAAATTTCTTTCTGTTCTGTAATTCATCTCACAGAGTTCCATCTTTCTGTTCATGAAACTATTTGCTAATGCTGTTCTCGTGGAATCTACAAAGAGATACTTGGAGTGCATTGAGGTCTATGGTGGGAAAGGAAATATAATCATATTAAAAACGAGAAAGAATCTTTCTGAGAAACTTCTTTGTGATTTGTGAATTTATCTCACAGAGTTCCACCTTTCTGTTCATGAGGCCGTTTGCTGACAAAGATTTCGTGAAAACTGCAAAGTGATATTTGGGAGCGCATTGAGGGTTATGGTGAAAAAGGAAATATCCTCAGATGAAAACTGGAAGAAAGCGTTCTGAGAAACTGCTTCATGACATGTGAATGCAACTGAAAGAGTTACACTTTTCTTTTCATTGATCAGTTTGCTACCTCTGTTTACTTGAAATCTGCAATGGCATATTTCTTAGCACAATGAAGCTTACAGTGACAAAGGAAATACCTTCAGATAAAAAGTAGAAAGAAGTTTCTGAGAAACTACTTTGTGATGTGTGATTTCCACTCACTGAGGTACAACTGTATTTTGTGGAGCCATTTGCTAGCCGTGTTTTTGTGGAATCTGAGAACTGATATTTCGGATAGCTTTGAAGAGTATACACCCAAAGGAAATATCCCCAGATAAACATGTGAAAGTTTTCTGAGAAATTTCTTTCTCTTCTGTGAACTCATCTCTCAGAGTTCCACCTTTCTGTTCATGAAGGTGTTTGCTAATACTGTTCTCGTGGAAACTGCATAGAGACACTTGGAGTGCATTGAGGGCTATAGTGGAAAAGGAAAGATAATCAGATAAAAATGAGAAAGAATCTTTCTGTGAAACTTCTTTGTGATTTGTGAATTCATCTCACAGAGTTCCACCCTTTCTGTTCATGAAACCGTTTGCTAACAAAGTTCTCGTGGAATCTGCAAAGTGATATTTGAGAACGCGTTGAGGGCTATGGTGAAAAAGGAAATATCCTCAGTTAAAAACTGGAAAAAAAGTGTTCTGAGAATCTGCTTCATGACGTGTGAATGCAACTGACCGAGTTACACTATTCTTTTCATTGATCAGTTTACTAACTCTATTTTCTTGAAATCTGAAAAGGTATATTTCTTAGCACAAGGAAACTTATGGTGCTAAAGGAAATATCCTCTGACAAAAGGTAGATAGAGGCTTTTGGAGACTCTGCTTTGTGATGTGTGAATTCAACTCACTGAGTTACAAATGTATTTCATGGAGCCGTTTGCCAGCCCTGTTTTTGTTGAATCTGAGAACTGATATTTCTGATCGCTTGGAAGATGACATAAAAAATGAAATATCCTCAGATAAAAACGAGAAAGAAGTTTTCTGAGAAATTTCTTTGTGTTCTGTGAATTCATCTGACAGAGTTCCAACGTTTGGTTCATGAAGCTCTTTGCTAACTCTGTGTAGTGGAATCTGCAAAGTGATATTTGGGAATGCATTGAGGGCTATGGAGGAAAAGAAAATATCCTCAGATAAAAATGAGAAACAAGCTTTCTGAGAAACTTCTTTGTGATCTGTGAATTCATCTCACATAGTTCCACCTTTCTCTTCTTGGAGCCATTTGCTAACACTGTTCTCGTGCACACTGTAAAGTGATATTTGGGAGCACGTTGTGGGCTCTTGTGAAAAAGGAAATATCCTCAGATAGAAACTGGAAAGAAGCGTTCTAAGGAACCGCTTTGTGATATGTGATTGTAACTCACAGAGTTACACTTTTCTTTTCATTGATCAGTGTAGTAACTCTGTTTTCTTGGAATCTGCAAAGGGATATTTCTTAGTGCAAGGAAGCTCATGGTGAAAAAGGAAATATCCTCAGATAAAAAGTAGAAAGAAGCTTTCTGAAAAACTGCTTTGTGATATGTGAATTCTTTTCACAGATTTACACTAACGTTTCATGGAACTGTCTATTACCACTGTCTTTGAGGTGTCTGAGATTGGATACTTTGGTTTGCATAGATTCCTATGCTGAACAAGGAAATATCCTCAACTAAAAAAGTGAAAGAAGCTTTCTGAGAAACTTCTTTGTTTTATGTGAATTCATCTCACAGAGTTCCAAGTTATTCTTTATGAAGCAATTTGCTAACACTGTTTTCGCGGAAACTGTAAAGTGATATTTCGGAGTGCTTTGATGCCTTGTGTAAAAAAGGAAATATCTTCAGAAAAAAATGACAAAGAAGCTTTCTGAGAAACTTCCTTGAGATGTGAGAATCCATCTCACAGATATCCACCTTTCTCTTCATGAAGCCATTTGCTAAGTCTGTTCTTGTGTAATTTGCAAAGTGATATTTGGGAAGTTATAAAGGTCTACGGTGAAAAAGGAAATATCGTCAGATAAAAAATGAAAAGAAGCATTCGGAGAAACTGCATTGCGATGTGTTAATGCAATTCACAGAGCTACACTTTTCTCTTCATTGGTCAGTTTGCTAACACAGGTTTCTTGAAATCTGCAATGGGATATTTCTTAGCGCAATGAAGCTCATAGTGACAAAGGAAATACCCTCAGATAAAAATGTGAAAGAAGCTTTCTGACAAACTGCTTTGTGATGTGTGTATTCTTTTCACAGAATTACACTTACGTTTCATGGAGCAGTCTATTACCACTGTATCTGTGGAGTTTGAAATGGGATACGTTTGTTTGCATTGAGGCCCAGGCTGAAAAAGAAAATATCCTCAATTAAAAACGTGAAGGAAACTTTCTGAAAAACTTCTTTGTGATATGTAAATTCGTCTCACACAGTTACAACTTACTCTTCTTCAAGCAGTTTGCTAACACTGTTTTCGTGGAATATGTACAGTGATATTTTGGAGCGCTTTGAGGCCTATGGTGAAAAAGTAAATATCCACAGATAAAAACTGCGAAGAAGCATTCTGAGAAACTGTTTTGTGATGCATGAATGCAACTCACAGAGCTACTCTTTTCCCTTCCTTGATCAGTTTGGTAACACAGTTTTCTTGAAATCTGTAATGGGATATTTCTTAGCGTAATGAAGCTTACGGTGACAAAGGAAATATCCTCAGATAAAAACATGAAGGATGCTTTCTGAGAAATTGCATTCTGATATGTGACTTCATCTCACAGAGTTACACCAATACTTCGTGCAGCTGTTTGCTAGCCCTGTTTTTGTGGATTCTGAGAACTGATATTTCGGATGGGTTTGAAGAGTATAAGGACAAAAGAAATATCTTCAGAGAAAATCCAGAATGAAGCTTAATGAGAAACTGCTTTGTGATATGTGAATTCATCTCACAGAGTTACAACCACACTTTCATGGAGGAGTTTGCTAGCACTGATATTGCAGAATTTCAGAAGTGATGTCTTAGATATTGTTGAATCCCAGGGTGAATAATGCAGTATTCTCAGACAAAAACTGCAGAGAAACCTTCTCAGAAACTGCTTTGTTGTGGGTGAATTCAGCTCACTGAGTTCCATCATTGTTTACATTGAGATGCTTGCTAACAGTGTGTTGGCAGAATCTGCAATGAGACACACGGGAGCGCTCTAATATCACAAATATCCTCAATTCTAAAAAGAAAGAAGCTTTCTGAGAAACTGCTTTGTGAAGTGTGAATTCAACTCTCTGAGTTACACTTGTATTTCGTGGAGCCATTTGCTATCACTGTTTTTGTGGAATCTGAGAACTCATATTTCAGATCGCTAGGAAGACTATACGGCCAAAGGAAATATCCTCAGATACAAACGAGAAAGTAGCCTTCTGAGAAACTTCCTTGAGATGTGTGAATTCATCTCACAGAGTTCCACTTTTCTCTTCATGAAGCCATTTGCTAAGATTGTTCCCGTGGAATCTGCAAAGTGATCTTTGGGAGGGCATAGAGGGCTATGGTGAAAAAGGAAATACCGTCAGATAAAAACTGAAAAGAAGCATTCTGAGAAACTGCATTGTGATGAGTGAATACAACTCACAGAGTTACGCTTTCCTCTTCACTGATCAGTTTGCTAACACAGTTTTCTTGAAATCTGCAATGGGATATTTCTGAGTACAATGAAGCATATGGTGACAAAGGAAATATCCTCCGATAAAAACGTGAAGGAAACTTTCTGAGAAATTGTTTTCTGATATGTGAATTCATCTCACAGAGTTACATCACTATTTCATTCAGCTGTTTGTTAGCCCTATTTTTGTGGATTCTGAGAACTGATATTTCGGATGGGTTTGAAGAGTATAAGGACAAAGGAAATATCCTCAGAGAAAAACTGGAATGAGCCTTTCTGAGAAACTGCTTTGTGATGTGTGAATTCTTCTCACAGAATTACACTTACGTTTCATGGAGCAGTCTATTACCACTGTCTTTGGGGTGTCTGAGATGGGATACCTTGGTTTACATTGAGGCCTACACTGATAAAGGAAATATCCTGAATTAAAAACGTGAAAGAGGCTTTCTGAGAAACTTCTTTGTGATATGTGAATTCGTCTCACAGAGTTACAACTTAGTCTTCATGAAGCACTTTGTTAACACTGTTTTTGTGGAACCTATAAAGTGATATTTCGTAGCGCTTTGAGGCCTATGGTGAAAAAGGAAATATCCACAGATAAAAATTGTGAAGAAGCGTTCTGAGAAACTGCATTGTGATGTGTGAATGCAACTCACAGAGTTACACTTTCCTCTTCATTGTTCAGTTTGCTAACACAGTTTTCTTGAAATCTGCAATGGGATATTTCTTACCACAGTGAAGCTTATGGTGACAAAGGAAATATCCTAAGATAAAAAAGTGAAAGAAGCTTTCTGAGAAAATGCTCTGTGATATGTGAATTCACCTCACAGGGTTACAACTTAGTCTTCATGAAGCAGTTTGCTAACACTGTTTTCGTGGAATCTGTACAGTGATATTTCAGAGCACTTTGAGGCCTATGGTGAAGAAGGAAATATCCACATATAAAAACTGCAAAGAAGCATTCTGAGAAATGGCATTGTGATGTGTGAATGCAAATCACAAAGTTACAGTTTTCTCTTCATTGATCAGTTTGTTAACACAATTTTCTTGAAATCTGCAATGGAATATTTCTTAGCGCAATGAAGTTTACAGTGACAAAGGAAATATCCTCAGATAAAAATGTGAAAGAAGCTTTCTGAGAAATTGCTTTCTGATATGTGACTTCATCTCACAGAGTTACATCACTATTTCGTGCAGCTGTTTTCTAGCCCTGTTTGTGGATTCTGAGAACTGAAGTTTTGGATGGGTTTGAAGAGCATAAGGACAAAGGAACTATCCTCAGAGAAAATCCAGAATGAACCTTTTTGAGAAACTGCTTTTTGATGTGAAAATTCCTCTCACAGAGTTACACTTACGTTTCATAGTGCAGTCTATTACCACTGTCTTTGGGGAGTCTGAGATGGGATACTTTGGTTTTCATTGAGGCCTATGCTAAAAAGGAAATATCCTCAATTAAAAACGTGAAAGAAGCTTTCTGAGTAACTTCTTTGTGATATGTGTTTTCGTTTCACAGAGTTCCAACTTAATCTTCATGAAGCAGTTTGCTAACACTCTTTTTGGAGAATCTGTACAGTGATATTTCAAAGCACTTAGAGGCCTATGGTGAAAAAGTAAATATCCACAGATAAAAACTGCAAAGAAGCATTCTGAGAAATTGCATTGTGATGTGTGAATGCAACTCACAGAGTTACACTTTTCTATTCATTGATCAGTTTGCTAACATAGTTTTCTTGAAATCTGTAATGGGATATTCCTTAGTACAATGAAGCTTACGGTGACAAGGGAAATATCTTTGGATAAGAATGTGAAAGAAGATTTCTGAGAAACTGCTTTGTGATGTGTGAATTCTTCTCACAGAGTTACACTTACGTTTCATGGAGCAGTCTATTACCACTGTCATTAGAGAGTCTGAGATGGCATAATTTATTTCGCATTGAGACCTACACTGAAAAAGGAAATATCCTCAATTAAAAACGTGAAAGAAGCTTTCTGAGAAACTTCTTTGTGATATGTGAATTCATCTCACGGAGTTACAACTTAATCTTCATCAAGCAGTTTGCTAACACTGTTTTCATGGACTCTAAAATGATATTTCATAACCCTTTGAAGCCTATGGTGAAAAAGGAAATATCCACAGATAAAAACTGTGAAGAAACGTTCTGAGAAACTGCATTGTGATGTGTGAATGCAACTCACAGAATTACACTTTTCTCTTCGTTGATCAGTTTGCTAAGAGAGTTTTCTTGAAATCTGCAATGGGATATTTCTTAGCTCAATGAAGCTTACGGTAACAAAGGAAATATCCTAAGACAAAATCATGAAAGAAGCTTTCTGAAAAATTGCTTTGTGATATGAGAATTCATCTCACAGAGTTACAACTTAATCTTCATGAAGCAGTTTGCCAACACTGTTTTCCTGGAATCTGTAAAGTGATATTTTGAGAGCTTTGGGGCCTATGGTGAAAGAGGAAATATTCACAGATATAAACTGTGAAGAAGCATTCTGAGAAATTGCCTTGTGATGTGTGAATGCAACTCACAGAGTTACAGTTTTCTCTTCATTGATCAGTTTGCTAACACAGTTTTCTTGAAATCTGCAATGGAATATTTCTTAGTTCAATGAAGCTTATGGTGACAAAGGAAATATCCTCAGATAACAACATGTATGAAGCTTTCTGAGAAATTCCTTTCTGATATGTGACTTCATCTCACAGAGTTATACCACTAGTTCGTGCAGCTGTTTTCTAGTCCTGCTTTTGTGGATTCTGAGAACTGATATTTCGGATGGGTTTGAAGAGTATAAGGATGAAGAAGTATCCTCAGAGAAAAACCGGAATGAACTTTTCTGAAAAACTGCTTTGTGCTGTGTGAATTCATCTCACAGAGTTACAACCACTCTTTCATGGAGGAGTTTGTTAGCGCTGATTTTGTGGAATATCAGAAGTGATGTCTTGGATATCATTGAATCCAAGGATGAATAATGCAATATTCTCAGACAAAAACTGCAGAGAAACCTTCTCAGAAACTGCTTTGTTGTGGGTGAATTCAGCTCACTGAGTTCCATCATTGTTTACATTGAGATGCTTGCTAACAGTGTGTTGGCAGAATCTGCAATGAGACACACGGGGGCGCTCTAAGATCACAAATATCCTCAATTCTAAAAAGAAAGAAGCTTTCTGAGAAACTGCTTTGTGAAGTGTGAATTCAACTCTCTGAGTTACACTTGTATTTCGTGGAGCCGTTTGCTATCGCTGTTTTTGTGGAATCTGAGAACTCATATTTCAGATCGCTAGGAAGACTATACGGCCAAAGGAAATATCCTCAGATACAAACGAGAAAGTAGCCTTCTGAGAAACTTCCTTGAGATGTGTGAATTCATCTCACAGAGTTCCACTTTCCTCTTCATGAAGCCATTCGCTAAGACTGTTCTCGTGGAATCAGAGAAGTGATCTTTGGGAGGGCATAGAGGGCTATGGTGAAAAAGGAAATATCGTCAGATACAAACTGAAAAGAAGCATTCTGAGAAACTGCATTGTGATGAGTGAATGCTACTCACAGAGTTACGCTTTCCTCTTCATTGATCAGTTTGCTAACACAGTTTTCTTGAAATCTGTAATGGGATATTTCTTAGCGCAATGAAGCATATTGTGACAAAGGAAATATCCTGCGATAAAAACGTGAAGGAAGCTTTCTGAGAAATTGTTTTCTGATATGTGACTTCATCCCACAGAGTTACACCACTACTTCATGCAGCTGTTTGCTACCCTGTTTTTGTGGATTCTGAGAACTGATATTTCGGATGGGTTTGAAGAGTATAAGGACAAAGGAAATATCCTCAGAGAAAAACTGGAATGAACCTTTCTGAGAAACTGCTTTGTGATGTGTGAATTCTTCTCACAGAATTACACTTACGTTTCATGGAGCAGTCTATTACCACTGTCTTTGGGGTGTCTGAGACGGGATAATTTGGTGTGCATTGAGGCTTACGCTGAAAAAGGAAATATCCTGAATTAAAAATGTGAAAGAAGCTTTCTGAGAAATTTCTTTGTGATATGTGAATTCGTCTCACAGAGTTACAACTTAGTCTTCATGAAGCAGTTTGCTAGCACTGTTTTCATGGAATCTACAAAGTGATATTTCGGAGTGCTTTGAGTCCTATGGTGAAAAAGGAAACATCCGCAGATAAAAATTGGAAAGAAGCGTCTGAGAAACTGCATTTTGATGTGTGAATGCAACTCACAGAGTAACACTTTTCTCTTCGTTGATCAGTTTGCTTTGTGATGTGTGAATTCATCTCACAGAGTTACACCTTTTTCTTCATGAAGTCGTTTGCTAACTCTGTTCTCGTGGAATCTGGAAATTAATATTTTGGAACACTTTGAGGGCTGTGGTAAAAAAAGGAAATATCCTCAGATAAAAACTGGAAAGAGGTGTTCTGAGAAACTGCACTGTGACCTGTGAATGTGATTCACAGAGTTACACTTTTCTTTACATTGATAAGTTTGCTAACACTGTTTTCTTAAAATCTGCAATGGGATATTTCTTAGCTCAATGATCCTTACTGTGGCAAAGAAAATATCCTTAGATAAAACTAGAAAGAAGCTTTCTGAGAAACTGCTTTGTGATATTTAAATTCATCTCACAGAATTACATTTACGTTTTTTGGAGCAGTGTATTACCACTGTCTTTGGGGAATCTGAAAAGGGATACTTTGGTACGCATTGAGGCCTGCACTGATAAAGGAAATATCCTAAATTAAAAACATGAAAGAAACTTTCTGAGAAACTTCTTTGTGATGTTTGAATTCATCTCACAGAGTTACAACTTAGTCTTCCTGAAACAGTTTGCTAATACTGTGTTAGCAAACCTGTGTTAACAAACTGATCAATGAAAAGTGTAACTCTGTGAGTTGCATTCACACATCACAATGCAGTTTTTTATAACACTTCTTCGCAGTTTTCATCTGTGAATATTTCCTTTTTCACTGTAAGCTTCATAGTGCTAAAAAATATCCCATTGCAGATTCCAAGAAAACAGTGTTAGCAAAGTGCTGAATAAAAAGAATAGTGTAACTCTGTGAGATGAATCACACATCAGAAAGCAGTTTCTCAGAATGCATCTTTTTGGTTTTTAACTGAGGATATTTCCTTTGTCACCATAGGCTTCAATGCACTCCCAAATATCCTATTGCATATTCCAAGAAAACAGTGTTAGCAAACTGCTCAATGAAAAGAATGGTGTCACTCTGTGAGATGAATTCACACATCACAAAGCAGTTTCTCAGAAAGCATCTTTCTAGTTTTTATCTGTTTATATTTCCTTTTTCACCATAGGCTTCAATGCGATCCAAAATATCCCTTCTCAAGTTCAACAAAAAGATTGCTACCAAACTGCTCCTTGAAAAGGATCATGTAACTCTGTGAGTTGAAGTAACACATCACAAAATGGTTTCTCAGAAAGCTTCTTTCTAGTTTTTATATGTGGATACTTCCTTTTCCACCATAAGCTTCAATGAGCTCCTAAATATCCCTTCTCAGATACCAGAAAAACAGTGATGCCAAAGTACTCCCTCAACAGAAATGTTTAACTCTATGAGATGAATGCACACATCTTGTTTTTATCTGAGGATATTTCCTTTGTCACCATAGGCTTCAACGCAATCCAAAATATCCCTTCTCAGATTCAACAAAAACAGTGCTACCAAACTGCTCCTTGAAAAGGATCGTGTAACTCTGTGAGATTAATCAACACATCATAAAGTGGTTTATCAGAAAGCTTCTTTCTAGTTTTTATAAATAGATATTTTCTGTTCCACCACTAACTTCAATACTCTCCAAAATATCTCTTCTCACACACCACAAAAACAGTGATGACAAAGTGTTCCCTCAACACAAACGTTTGACTCTGTGAGATGAATGCACACAACAAGAAGGAACTTCTCAGAAATCTTCTCTCCAGGTTTTACCTGAAGAATATTCCTTTTTCCCATTACGCCTCTATGCACTCCCAAATATCCCACTGCTGATTCCACAAAAACAGTGCTACCAAGCTGCGCAATGAAAAGAAAGGTTTAATTCTCTGAGACAAATTCACCCATCATAAAGTATTTTCTCAGGAAGCTTCTTTCCAGATTTTTTCTGAGGATATTTCCTTTTTCACCATAGGTTTCAATGTACTCCAAAGTATCCCTTCTCTGACACCACAAAAACAGTGATGCCAGACTGCTCCCTCAACAGAAACGTTTAGCTCTATGAAACCAATGAACATATCACAAAGGAATTTCTCTGAAAGTTTCTCTCCAGTTATTACCTGAAGTGTTTTCTATTTTCACCTTATACTCCATGCACTCCAAAATATCCCCCTGCTGATTCCACAAAAACAGTGCTAACAAACTCCTCTATAAAAATGAATTATGTAACTCTGTGAACTAAATTGACCCATCACGTAGTATTTTCTCAGGAAGCTTCTTTCTAGTTTATATATGAGGATATTTCCTTTTCCACCAAAGGCTTAAATGTGTTGCCAAATATCCCTTCTCAGACACCACAAAAACAGCGATGCCAAACTGCTCCCTCAACAGAAACGTTTAGCTCTATGAGATGAATACACACATCACAAAGGAATTTCTATGAAAGCTTCTCTCCAGTTTCTAACTGAAGATATTTCCTGTTTCACCACTAGACTCTACGTGCTCCCGAATATCCCTTTGCAGATTCCACAAAAACAGTGTTACTAAACTGCTCAATGAAAAGAAATGTGTAACTTTGTGAGTTGACTTAACACACTGCAAAACTGTTTCTCAGAAAACTTCTTTCTAGTTTAATTCTTGGAATATTTCCTATTTCACTGTTGGCTTCAATGTGCTCCCAAATATCTCTTCTCGGATACCACAAAAACTGTGATGCCGAACTTCTCAATCAACAAAAAGATTAAACTCTATGAGATGAAAATCATTTCTTGATAAGCTTCTCTCCAGTTTTTATCTGAAGTTATTTCCTTTTTCATCATAAGTCTCTAGGATCTCCCGAATATCCCTTTGCAGATTCCATAAAAACAGTACTACCAAACTGCTCCATGACAATAATCGTGTAAACTGTGATATGAATTCACAAATCACAAAGTAGTTTCTCAGAAATCTTCATTCTAGTTGTTGTCTGAGGATATTTTCTCTGTCACCCAAAGCTTCGATGCCCTGCAAAATATTCCATTGCTGATTCCAAGATAACTCTAAACAGTTTGCTCAATGAAAAGAACAGTGTAACCCTGTGAGATGAATTCCGCCATCACAAAGCAGTTTCTCAGAAAGCTTATTTTTGGTTTT